>NC_133337.1:29153360-29453360 GCF_030506205.2 Paramisgurnus dabryanus | reverse complement strand
GTTATTCCATGTGTACTCCATTTGGAACGTGTGCATCATTTTCACATTTTCCCTTTATCGCCTGTTACATTCTTCGCCTGCTCCCATCCGGTGTTGACATTTACTGTGTTACAGCCTGATAGCATTCCAAGCGGAGCTGGCACAAAACACACCAGCTGCTCGCACCGATCCCAAGTGTGTGTGCGTGTGGGTTCGATTCCAAACACTGGGGACTCTCATGGTTTTATTTTTGCCTGGCACTCGGAGCAGCGGAGAGCTCTTCAGCTGTCAACCTCGGGTCTTAGAAGCACTTCCTGCGGGGTGGCGGAGCTTAGTGTCCGTGATGTAATGCGAGGAGGGGACAATCTGGGCTTTGTACTGTATACTCTACACTTGTCACTGCGATGGACCCCTGTATGTGCACACATGTCTATACTATTTACTCTATCTATACTGCTCGTGGATTTTAAAGGTCGCTGGCGGGTTGTATTGATTTGTCATGTTGTGAGGGATCTTTATCACGAGAACTACATATTTTTGAAATCAACTTAAAGAAGCCTCTCGTATAGGTTTACCTGACACATTTCTTACATTATCTACATAAGCAAAAGCCATTTATAGTCAGCAGGAGCTTCTTACATAATGTGTGAAAATATAACTTTGATATCTGTAATATTGACTGTGAAAGATTGAAACCAATGAATGAGCCTTCAGCCTGAATTTCACACGTTGTGTAGTATGTGTATTACGTGTTGTGTAGCAGCTAGTCATTGTGTTCATAAAGTAGTAATCATTTTTCTTTTTGTTTTCCAGCCACAACAGGCAGTCCAGGAAAAGCCCGCTCAGGTATGTAAAGTCTTGCAACATGCAAAATGAATCCAGCAGATGTTGATGTAGATGCACATTTATGTTCAGTATCAAATGGAGCTATTGGCTCTTGTGGTAAAGACCATACTGAACGAAATACACATCGTTAGGTGTCTTATATATTTAAGGATTTATAATGCTTTACTTTTTGGGGTGAATGAAGGGAGTAAAGGGCGATTTATAGTCGTGCGTAGGTGCTACGCCGTAGCTACGGCGTAGGCTATCCGTAGCCTGTGCGTAGCTCTGCGTAGCCTGACGCGCACCTCACAAAATTCCTAACAGCGCGTCGGCTCTACGCGGACCGCAAGCTCTGTGATTGGTCCACCAGAACCCCTCCCGTCAGGTAAAAAAACTGCGTCATAGGTATTTCCGGTTGAGACGGTGAAAACAAAGATGAGCCAAGTTGAGGAGTGATTTAACTCAAACTGCAACATAAGTCGCTCTTTATTTACTTCCATCATTGCTGGTATTCTCAAATTATACACAACAAGTTGCTATTTCTTTTTCGTTTGTGGGTTAACTTGCTTAGCTTCTTCTTCTCTGACGACTTCTGCTGCTACTGTGGTTACACGCGTGATTACTGCCAACCAGCGGTTTCGCGTGTGTTTGCACGTCGACGCGGACGGCGACGCACAAGTATAAATGAAAACCGACGCGGAACCTACGCCGTCGCTGCTACGCCGTAGGACCTACGCACGACTATAAATCGCCCTTAATTCCGGGGTGATAAGGGACCTAGTTTTGATCATTAACGCTGATCCTATAGCGCTATGTGTTATTCAGTATATCCATTTACGAATGCATATGCAATCTGGCATGTGGGATTAGTTTTGAAGAGACGGGCCTTTTTTCTCAAGTCTAAATTTCTTTGCCGTATTTCCAAAACTGCACTGCTTTATTCATAGATATGTAAACTAGAAAACCGCCATCTTGAAACAGGGGAGCCCCGCATCAGCGTCATTGTAGGCAATGCTGTAACGGAAATAAAATCACCATAAATCGTCATGAATGCGATTTTCTTGGTTTTCTTTTGGTTCGTTTCAACAGTCAGACATGTATTTAGCATTGAGTCCAGAAAAAAATTAAAGTTTTGATATTATGAAAATCAACTTTTTCTAACTATAATGCATAGTGCTAGTAGGCCTAACATCAATACACAGCACAAAAGTCCGGCATTGTCCATGAATTCGAAGTACAGCTAACATAGCAGCTTTACCAAGCTACTTCCTATGAGACCCCTGTTCCAAGATGGCGGCGGTTTTGACGCATGCTTAGAACCCCAAGGCGACATCTAGTGTATAGACCAATTTAGAGTAGACGTCACAGTTACGTCACTGCAAGCTGCGCGCGCAATGCAGTTGCAGAAAAACAGTGGAAATGAATTAGACACGAGTGAAAAGAGCAAGATAACTCGATTGAAAATGTCCGGTTGTGCTGTTAAGTGTCAGAATAAGAATGCCAAAAAACATGGCTTTCATTTTTATAGAATACCATCGTCAAAGACATCATTTGAAGATAAACGTAGGTGTTTATGATTACAATAAGCCCTTAAACGGACAGAATGGAGGGAGGAAATCATCTGGAAATCTTTTAATAATAAGAATAGAAAATAAGTAGAGAATATGTCCGGTGTTCTGTCGAAGTCTGTTCCCTCCATGTGTTTCTTATAGCGTTTTTATCATGTTACAATTATAATTTATTAAGGAAGAAATAATAAAAAACAGGAAAATTATGAAATATTTAATAAACGCTATTATATATAATACATGATAGAATTGCTTTTACATGTACTTTAGCGATTCAGACTGTAAAAATATTTGATTTAGCAAAAAAGAACAATACACATACATTACATACATGCATATCAGTAGCCAAGCCATTTAAACTTTTTATCTATCTAAAAAATAAACGTAATGTGATTAAAACGCTATAAGAAACATTGCACTAAAGGGAAACATAAAGGAATCAGACTTCGACAGAACACCGGATCCATAAAAATCACGGTTTAATGCTAAAACACTTCACAACCCTACTGCGGAGCAGTCACTTTCTGCAACCAGTTTGGCTCCGCCCACAAAAAACGTAATCTCTGTTTGCAAACACGAAATTGGTCTATATATCTATGTGCTTTATTGGGCTCATGACGGACAGAAAGACACACTTATGCTTGGACCACAAAACAGGCCTAAGGGTCAATTTTGTGAAATTGAGATTTTTACATCACGAAAAAGCTGAATAAATATGAATTACATTTATGTTTGGTTTGTTAGGAATTAGGACAATATTTGACAACAATTTGAAAATCTGGAATCTGAGGGTGCAACAAATTAAAATATTGAGAAAATCATCTTTAAAGTTGTCCAAATGAAGTCTTTAGCAACACATATTACTAATCATAAATACATTTTTGATATATTTACGGTAGGAAATATCTTCATGGAACAGAATAACCTAATGATTTTTGGCATAAAAGAAAAATTGATCATTTTGACCCATACAATGTATTGTTGGCTATTGCTACAAATATACCCGTGTGACTTACCACTGGTTTTATGGTCCAGGCTCACATAGGAGTACAATTTGAATTTTACAAAGTACTAAATTACATCAAAATATACATTTTCTACACTAACAATAGATTCCAAACCCCTTCTCTGCACCCTGTACTTTTCCGTCTTCTTCTTACACTGTCTATCAGATAAAGGCGAAATGACACAAGAAATAACTTTAAAAAAAACAACTGGAATTTGGGGGCTACCAAAAGGGGTAAAAACTGTCACTGGGGCAGTACCCTTTCAAAAAGTACACATTTGTACCTAAATTGGTATCTCAGGTACCTAACAAATACCTGTGCCTAAATGGTACATATTAAGACCTTAGGACAGCTTTGCACCTTTATTTCTGACAGTGTACGTATGAAATAAAAATTAAATAATTAAAAAAATCTCATTTTTTCTCGCTTTATTTCTCGTCTTATTTAGTATTTAATGGCTAGACCAAGTCTATAATATTTTAATTAATTTACTTGCACTTTTCCATTAATCTCAACGTATTGCAGTACTCCTGTCAGCCTGTAGGTGCACAACTGTGAAACTCTGCTTACGGTCACAGAAAGTTGTGTTAGAGTCACGCAAATTTTTATTTATTTATTCATGTCCATGGCACGAAAATCAGCATTATTTCGGCCTTGAACACAAACGTCTTTTTCATGTCATTCGCACACATTTCTATGTGTCCGTGGCACGACTTACTTTTTCATGTCATTATATGTATTGTTTACAATTTTTTTTCCCTATTGTTAAATCATTGTCGCTTGCGGTTGGGGTTAGATTTGGGGTTTGGGTTAGGATGTCTAAAAATGTAACAGAAAGTGATTCTAACCCCAACCCCAAGTGACAATGGTAAGAAAATAGGAAAATAGGAAAAACTATTGAAACGAAAAAGAAAGTTGTGCAACGGACATGATATAGAAATTTGTGCGAGTGACACGAAAAAGACATTTGAGTTCAAGGCACAAAAAAGGTTAATTTCGTGCCATTGTCATGAATAAATTAATTAAATTTTGCGTGACTACAACACAACTTTCCGTAAGATCAGTCTGCCACAACTATAAGCACAAAGTAGAATTTTGTCATTCTTTAAAAAATGTTTAGATACCTGTGGGAATTGTTTGGTATTTGAATTGTTAACTAAAGTAATAGCCTTCAAACAAACAATGAATCGGTCATTTTTTTCTCAGTCTGACTGTAATGTAAATGAAAAGAAAAACTGTTCAATGTTTGTAGTAATTTGTCTGTCCAGGCAAACGTGAAACTTTCCATTTAATGTTCCGGTTCCCTGCAGTAATAGAAACCGGTCGATCGACAAATTGTCCTTTGGTTTAGTTAATAAACGTAGATGTATAATGGTGTGTAATGGTGGTTTTATACATTAATGGGCACAGGTGTCTTGATTAGAATTCCCACAATTCCGAACCTCCCCCACACCAACTTCCATACATTTACCAGGAATCTGCTCACCTCCCCTTGTTCGCTGGTGCGGACCAGTTTACAGTGTGAATGCATAACTGCAGCCTGATTTGTTGCTATGTGGGAACGCAAAGGCACTGATGGCTTGGAGCCATACTGGAAGCTATAACATGTACAAACAGTCAGTACACACACATTACTTCCCTGTTAAAAAGAGTAATGAGTACAAGTGCTTGTAATGACTAGCAAGCATTATAATGAGAGATGTCTATGTTCAACAGGTCATCTAGAATAATGAAGTTAAAAATATTTGTTAATTAATTTTTTTCTTCATTTATAATTTAAAAATAATAATGGATATGTTGATTAACCCATATTTAAGCAAACAGTTTTGACTGTAAATAATGGTTAGATGAGTAACGTTCGAAGCTCTTGTAAAGTAACCATAGACACGCATCTGTCATCGCATGTTTTATATTAATAAATGAAGAAGTACAACGTCGTTACAATGCTAAAAAAACAAAGTTGTGACTGCGGAGTTAGCGCTATATGCTAGTTAATGCTATATGCTAGCGTTTAGGCTGAAGTTCTACTATTGATGTTACAGCTACATTTTGCAGGTCCATACTGAAAGAATAAGTACCACTCAGAAACGTCCATTAACAACTGATTCCAAACAATTGATTATTCCTCAAATTCCATATCTTCATCTGATAAATGCTCAAACATTAGATCTGTTTACACACACACAGAGAGAGCTACTGAATGAGCTGCTCTGAGAAACAGCCAATCAGAGCAGAGCTCAACATTATTATTAACAACCCTTCCAAATAAGGTAATAATAGACCATTTCATTATAAAGTCAAATCCTAGTGTTGTAAATACACATGTAAAACCGTCTCTGGATATTTTTTGCACTTAATAAAGCCACATACCTTCTATGTCGATATCAGAGAACCATTTAACAGATTATTTAATTTTATATTTTGGCACCTTTAAGTATTATATGTAAAACATTTAATTTATGAAATGTAGTAAAGTAAAAAGGGTCAGTACACAAAACTATTTTAATAATCCAGGGCTTCCTTTGGACCAGTTACTGAGTGTTCGGGCAACCTACCAACTAGTTGTTAAATATTACGTTTCGCTCAACTTTAATAATAATAATGACTTTGCGTGTTTTCTGTATATTGATTTTGCTATTACATTCTTGTCTCTAGACTCTTAAACATTAAAATCCAATCGAAATTGTTGCACATTTTCTAGTCCGATTGCCGCTTCAGTTGTAAGCATGGACAGGAGGTGGGGCGGATGGGGGGCTTCCAGATATGATTAAAGAGGTTTTTTCTTCCCTCTCCCCTCCTTCTCCATTCTTTCTTTCACCCATGTCACACATGGTAGCGCTTAGCTGGTGCTTAACAGCTGAAGTGTCTGCCGCACTAATGAATGGAGTTTGGCTCATATAACACAGGCGGGCTTTCGCCACAGCTTCTCCTCTGAATGGCAGCAACACAGCGACTTGGGAAAGGAAGAGGGTTATAAATTGTGTCAGTTAGCCTCACCAAATAAAATGAAGCCATGTGGAAAACGAAATCCATTTCATTCTGAAAACTGCCCGGAGCTAAGCGCCTTCCAAGCCCCCTATACAATGCCTTCCTCTCTCAATGGTGGTCATCCCAACAGCAGCTGTGGAATATTCAGGTTTGGAGCATATGAACATTTGTAAGCACAGAGAATGGATAGACCAGAATAATGAAATGGACAATATATGAAGAGTTCAGATGGAAAAGTGCGTCTGACATGTTTTCTTGTAAATGAGCATTTTTTATCAGACTCTTATGTTTATGTTCAGTAATTTCACTTTAATTGCAATAAAAATGTTATTAGCCTGAAATCGAAATGCTTTAATTTTACTATTGTCACTTTAGTCAGTCATCAGTATTTTACAAACTTGACTGTCATTCACTGCAAAACCCTCTAATGGCGCCTTCCGTTGCATAGTACCCCACGGGTTAAGTCGGGCCAACTCACTTTTGGGGACTTTTCCACTGGATACCCGATACTTTTTTTAGTACCACCTCAGTTTGGGTTTCAATCAAGCTGAGCTGATACTAAAACACGAGGTGAAAACACTAAAGATCACTGATTGGTCTGAAAGAATCGATCACTATTAGCATCATCAAGATTAGCTTTACCTTCGTGCTTGCATTGTCTCCAGCAAATCTGTTATTATCTGTGCTTTGCTGCAAGTTCCCAAACTCCCTTTTAGTGATAAAACATCCACAGGCCGAGAATCAGGAACACCATCCAGGCTTGCAGTTTTCAGGCTCGCATGTATGCGCTGCATTTTTGCAACTTAAATAAGGCTCAACGGAGCGCATCGACTGACGCCACAGGTGTTTACAGAAACTGTCATGTGAGACAGAGGTAGTGATAAACGCAATGTGCAAACATCTATTTGTGGTATTTGTGGTGGTCAATTTTGATTTTGTATCGGACTGACAATTAAATGAATGTATGGGAAATACTGCTTTCCAATGATGCTCGCTCTGTTGCTTGCTTCCACTTTTTAATGATGTCACAGCAGTAGGCAGCGCAAATATAACGACACGCCTATAATCCCTCCCACACAAAAGTGGTACTCAACTCAATGAAAGCTAACTAAGGCAAAGTAAAGTGAGCTGACACTCATAGCGTCATACGTTAATGCAAGCTTTTTTGGCAAAACCCCCCACTTCTTTGAACAAGAGAACAGTTGCAAAATCGCTAAAGATGCAACTAGAAATTTCCGAAATGATGAAAGCCAGAATGGTAAAATGTAAAATAAAGAAACTAAAGCACACGTTAGGGGGCGCTATGATGGATGTGACTGGCACATTCGAGTCGTATTCAGGTCCAATTACTCACAAGGGTCCCAAGTTTGAATGTTGTTTCACATTTGTCTACCATGCATTTTGAGGGTTTTGCTAAAAAATGTATGTGGCGTTTAATGGATTCTGCCAACAAACCGACGAACATAGGGATGCACCGAATTTTCGGCAACCAAACAAGTGTAAAGGTTTGAACGCCATCAAATAGTAACCAGCGCAAGAGGCACGCAAATGCAGCAAACATGTTGGTGAAAGCATTTTAAAGTGTCAGAGAAAGATACGAAAACATACAGCACTACAAGTTTTATTTATCATTTATAATCAAGGCATTCTGAACACCATGCAGCGTATGAGAAAGACACTGCGGCGGCGATGCACTGCAAAAAAAGACTTTCTTATTTAGTATTTTTGTCTTGTTTTTCAGAATAAATATTCTTCCTGATGAGCAAAATGACCTAAGAAAATAAGTCTCGTTTTTAGACAAAAAATATACAATTTAAAGGTGTAGCTGAGGATTTTCTCGAATTTTTGAAAAGAACCGCCTTCTCCACTTTTTAAAAAAATGCAATTGCGCAACACTCCTGTTTGACAACTAGGAGGACCAAGAGTCTTGATGATCCACCCGGAAAAAGAAAATCCTCCGTAATTCCTTAAAGTAAATTTAAACTTAAAACAAGCAAAAAGATCTGCCAATGGTGTGAGAGATAAAATAAGTTTTCTTTTTTCTTAAACACTTAATTTAAGCAAAATTTTCTCAATCCATTGGCAGATAATTTTGCTTGTTTTAAGCACAAATTCACTTAAATTGTATAGTTTTTCTCTAAAAACTAGACATATTTTCTTAGGTAATTTTGTTTATCAAGAAAATACATCTTGATTTAAGGATTTTTTGATATTTGTACTGAAAATAAGAATAAAATACTAAGCAACAAAGTCTTTTTTTGCAGTGTGGGGTATTTGTCTGCTGATCATAGAGCAATGAAAAGCGTCAGCAGTATGTAAAAAAAACTTCCTAAAACCAGTAAAGTCCTACAATGACAAACACGCTTATATTAAACCAGAAATAAAATATTTATTAACAGTAAGCTTTTTGTTTGACCGCTTTGTTGAGTGGTTTTCCTCCGTCATCTCCTGTCAATCTTGCCGGCGTCTCTCTCTCTCTATGTATATATATGCATTTTGCACAGGAATAAAGATTGGATTAATATCCATTTGGCCAAGACTAATTTATGTGATGAGAGAAGTTTATGCTATCTGATCATAGAAGTGAAAATGTAGCTATTATACTTAAGAAAATGTATTTTATTTATTAAATACAATCATTCAAGTTACGGTAGCTCAGTTGGTACAGCATTGTGTTAGCAGCATAAGGGTTGTGGGTTTAATTCCCTGGCAACATAACTATTGATAAAAATGTATAAGTTGTATGCCGTTAGTTCTGCCGTGCTTGTTATTTACATTTAGCCGTTGACTGATCATCTGTTGTGTTTTGCAGGAAGAAGAAGAGGAGGAGGAAGCCGAGCCAGAAGAGGACTAAGCAACCACAGGATTTCACCTCTACCTCATTCAGCTGTCAGCTCTCTCCAAGGGAAAAGACTGCCTTGACCACTTATTATTGACTTCTCACTTTCGTTTATTTTAGTTTTTCCTCATTCGTTTATTTTGGTTTTGTTTCGTTAATGATAAACACATACACACACACACACACAACACCTCAGTGTGTAACCCCCCCCAAAAAAAACAAACGCAAACAAACATCTTGCAGATGACAATTGGAGCCGCCATGCTGTTCCCACTTCAGCGTTTTAAACTGCTGTAAGCACAGTGGTGCAGGGGTTAAACACAAAAAAACATGCTACAGCGGTTTTTCTTGCGCCACACACACTTAAAAGCACACTGATGTTTCTACATCGGTAAAGAAGATACAAACCGTATGGTTTTGTCATTCAGATGGTGCCTTAAATGGAAATTTACAAATGTATATACAGTACACACACAACCCCCTCTCTTCAGAGCACCATACCACCAAAGACAGTTAAGTTAAAATAGACACTACAGATACAGATAGTGTACCCACTGATGAATTGGCTAAGCAAATCTTGTCGTAACTCAAAAGTAATTCCTCCAAAGACTAAAATCCAATGAGGTGTTAAGCACACGAGAGGAAAACTGGTGCGATATAGTTCCATCTATGAAACAATGTTTTTAAAATGTTTGTAAGATAAATAAGCTGTCGCATGTAATGCAGTGTTCCCCAAAATGACAGTGAGCTTTAGCATATTTGACTTAAAATTCCAACCAGACTCCACCCTGTTATGCTGCGTACACACCAAACACGTGTCTAGGTTACTTGTGGGATTTAAAGTTGTGTCATACGCAGTTTTTTGCTTGAGTTGAATACTTGCTCGAAGACGTTTTTGAGGCGAATAGCGTGTTTTTGCGCCATCCGCGTCATTTGCATAGCCCCACACGAGTTTGCGCCTATTCGCGTCTTTGCATTGATTTTGAATGTATTCTACTCCCACAAATCGTTGAATTCGCATTTGGTGTGTACGCCCTATTAGTCACTTTAAAGAAATATATTTACTATCATGTAAATAGACCCAATCGTTGGTTTAAATTAACGTAGAAAATGTCCATACTTGACCCAACCACGCGTTGAATCAACTCAGCATAGGTTAATTTAAACCATTGTCCATATTTCACCCAACCGAACAGAAAATCCAACTTGCTTTTTTGTGAAGTCTACGATGTTACTTTTGGGTCGAACTATCCCTTTAAAATGGCCCTGTCCTTGGTGATAAGTTTAAACTTGACGTTTTCTTTTAGTTTTTCCCGCAGTCGATAAATGGCGGGAAAAAATGCCGCAACGCTCAACATATCTTTGCAATGTTGGCTTCGCTTAATTTACAAACGTGTACATAATCGTGTTTTATTTTCGTTTACGGCATAGCTTTAAGAACATAACTTTTTTGACGAATAGGGAAAGGGAAATGTATCAACTCAGTCTGGTTCATGACCTAAACCTCAATTAATACAAAAACCACAGGAACAAAACCACGCTATACCTCATTACGCAAAAAAGATACCTGAACAGCAGTGACCGTGTGATGTCGGAAGATCCCGTCAAAGAGTCCTAACGTATGCGAGCACTGTCACCGATGCAATGTCTCCTTAACGTTTCGAAGCTACCTCTGATTTCCACGACCAGCTCGAAAGACGCACGCTGCTATACAGTTCTCATAACAAAGCAGGGAATGGCATCGAGTGCCAATATCGAAAACAAACCTTGTCGTGATGTTGTCGTAACTTGTCATAAGGGCGGGCGGGCGATGCTCTGCGAAATGTTTTTTGCGAGAGTCGTAATCGAAATCTGAGGTCTGTTTGTAGTCATATGTCGAACTAATCATGCAGCTAAGGGAAAAAGTACTGTTTGTTTGTTCGTTCGTTGTAGTTAAAATTTCTTTTTTTTTTCACTAGCGTATATCTGACATTTGTAACAAGACACTCTGCCTCTACAACCGGGATGTCTGTTTTACATTTTTAACTTGAATATATATATTTTGTACTGATTTACTCAATGGTTTCTAAAGATCAAGTGCTTGTATGACACTAAATGAAATTGTTTTGAATTTATTATCTTCTCTTTGATTTCTCCACTTTTGCTCTGAATTTATAGTTTTAGTTTCTTCTGAAATATGTACTTTTCAGATATGTACCTCAAAAATGAAAAAAAAGAAAGAAAAATGGACTAATAATCAGCTGACAAATACCTACCTCCAGTCTTAAAAATGGATTGATTTTCACTCGGTTTGTTTCAGTATATGTGCTGAAAAAACACGTTAACTGCACAAGATCCTGTTTTACAAAATAGTGTTCATCCTAACTCATATGGGCGAGAAGACAGCTATGAAAAGCATTACACGATGAAACGACAAAAAGAAACAAACAACTTGAATCTTTCAGGTTTAAAAACATGTTTGGGTTTTTGTATATTGCATATATGAATATGTTTTTGAAAATTAGTAGATATTGAGATATACTTGAGTAGTGATTTTTGTGTACTTTACACAAATGTGATTTTCTTTTTTTCCTGTTATATGGTTTAAACAGATGTATATGTACTGCGTATTTAGTGAAAGAATACACCATTTTTAACCTGTCACCATGTTAACCATGGTATTCTCAACTAGGCCTGAGGTAGAAGCTAGTGGAACTGTTGGCATGCCCCTTGATTTTACAACGGCATGAGCGTTTTTACATGCGGCAGCTCGGCTTTTGCCACAAACCATCATTGACCGTGACTTAAACACTGTAGTGCTACTACCTAAATGGTTACAGTTCTTGTAAAAGTGGCATGTCAGTTATCCGGATAGACCGCTACGAGTTAAACCGTGGCTTGGGTAGACGGACGGCATGTCTTTTGACAACCTCAGAGTTGGCAGTGGTTGCATTGTAACACTGTTTCGAGATCAGTCGACCTCAACTCTTACCATAACTTTTACACACGACGCTTAGCGCTGCCGATGTGCACGGCCGATGTTTGTGTCTTTGATGTAGCGAAAGCCCCATAGTGTTCAAAGATTTCCTATGCTGGTTTGAATGTGTATCCACACGAGCCACAGGCTTTCAACTCTGGGTGTCTTAATGAAGATAAAGTTAAGTATTTTTATGACAACACGTTCTAGTACAATCGAATACACTTTTCTACCTCCGAGAGGGCCTCTTGTTACCTCATTTTTCAAACTTACTATCTGCTTAAAATTCAGGTGCCGGAGTCCCGAGAGAACGTCATAAATTTATATATATATTATATAAATATATATTCATAGTCTATTTTTGTGTGTGGGGGATTTTTATAAGACTTTACCTCTATGCCTCTCAGTCACAAGTTAGATAAGACTGGATGTTTGACTTTTTTAAGCATTGTCTTACATTATGCAATGTTATGTCGTTTCTGCAGCTGTAGAGATGGAGAATGTCACTATTGGTGGTTACTATCTCAACTATCTTCTTCACTTGATATAACTTGTTTTCTAACAATAATGTCTGTCTCACGTAGTATTGCTGTTTGTGATTTCACTTAAATTTGCTTGCTTGTTTTAAAAGAAAAAAAAAGGACAAAAAAGAAACATATTAGAAAAAAGTCCTCTTTATACATATCCACCACAATAAAAAAGATGCCTGTGATTGTTGTCGTGTATGAAGTCAATTGCATGTTTTATTTATAAATATTTCATTTTTATGATTAAACTTTTTGTAAAACTACATTTAAAAAGTGACTCTGGACCATAAAACTGCACGGGTATATTTGTAGCAACAGCCAACAATACATTTTATGTGTCAAAATTATTATATATATATAAAATCTTATAATTAGTAATATGTGTTGCTAAAGACCTTATTTGGACAACTATTATTATATAATTATATATTTAAAGTATTTTGTACCTTCAGATTCCAGATTTTCATTTATTCAACTTTTAGATAATTTATAAATATCAATAAAAAAATGACCCTTGTTAATTATTTTGTGGTCCAGGGTCACATTTATGGTTTTTTTGGTAACCAAAATTTACTGACCAGTTTTTAAATGTATTTGACCAAATGTAACCCTATATGCAAATATTTTTGTATTTTAATATTAGTATTTTTGGCTGGCAATATGACGGCTATCTTGGACCTTTATTTTGACATATATTGCCGTGTGAATCCATTAGGCTTGTTCGACTTCATGGGGGTGTCGCAAGAACCGACAGCCGGATGACGTCAAAGTACCGCGAGAACGATTAGAGAAGTCATACAAAGTCTAATTTTGTCTCGCTCTCGCGGTACTTTGACGTCATCTGGCTGTCGGTTCTTGAGGAGCCGCATGAAGTCGAACAGCCTATTATCAGATAAGCTACGTAACTTATGTCACCTTCACGTGCTATCCTAAATGTAATATTTTCCGCTTCTGTGATTACGAGCTTGTCGTGGGTTCTTGTCAGGGTTTTGTTGACGGAAAACATGTAGTTCATACTTGAGTGTGTCTTGGTAAAATGTTATTTACACACAATATATACTACTTTAACAACAAGACAAGGCAATGAACTGAAGTCTGAGGCCCGTCCATCTCGGGTATAAAAATAATTTACGACCTTCACAGAGGTAAACACCATATCAGAGATTTTACATGGGAAACTTCTGACGCACATGAAGGCAACAAATGCAGGTGTGTAAATTAGACATATTCGCAATGAGCCTTCTATAGAAATGACCTGTTTGCAAATGTAGTTAACGCAACCATTTCAAGTGTACTAGCTTGTGTTTCTGTAGCGTTCTTGGTAAAGCATTGCATCAACAATGTAAAGGTCATAGGTTTGATCTCATGAAAGTTTAAATAATTTAGGATTAAACTGTCTGCCTACCTAGACTGCAGACGACTCTAGGCATAGCCGCATTTCCATTGCACACGACAAACGACGACGGCAGATAAACCGGAAGTCATTAATTCCCTATGGAGAGAAGCAAAGGGGCTGCGTGAGGTGCCGACCGTCTGCGGATACGTTATTTTCGGATCCGTTTAGACAGTTGGATCCGTTAAAAATTTAAACTTGGGCGATGCTATACGCTGACCGGAAGTGATGTATTTCAGTAGTGTATGCCAATCAAAAGACCGTGCGAGGTGAAAATTATTTAATCCTTTTTGTATCTGTATCAATAACACTATTAGATATTATTATAACTAATAAGTAATACATTATTAATTTAATATGTATAAATCATTATTTTCATCTTGTCTCATTATGTTCTCTCCCAAAAAATATGTCTTTATATATGCATAGCTGTTTATTGTTTTCATTAATTTGCATTAATTTATTTATATGGTAAATATTTGAATAAAGCCTCTTGCCCTGGAATGAGCTGTTCTTCTATGTTACGAATAAACTGAAACTTCATTACGACTGGGTAATGTATAAGGTATAAATGTAAAGTTAGAATTTCAATTTGTGAACCATTTTATTAGACCACTGCAATTTCAGGAAAAACGTTACCTACGATACCTTTTAAAAAGGTCCTAATATGTAAATTTTTGGTAAAGATATGTACCTTTTGTACAAAAGTGCACTTAATGTTACTTTAAGACTTTGCCAAAGACCACTGGCATGTACTGCAGTTCCCGATGTGTGTTTTTGTTTATGAATGTATAAATGTAATAGCAAAAAATTTCAAACAAGATTCCTGAGCACTTCCGCATACTTGTGTGATTTATGAATCATTTGGTGATGTGTTGGGGCAACAAAAACAAACAGAGTTATGTTTTGATTGCCAATAATTAGACGCTTTAGGAAATCTAGCCCTGAAATGACTTACTTAAAGTTGTCTCTTCATATTAAGCTAACAAAACGTATTTTAACATCAAACTAAAGCAAGCATCCCCATAAGAAAGAAAAATCCTAAATGAGATCTCTTTAATATATCAGTTATTTATTTTAGGTATTAAGTTTTGCTTAAGTCTCCTGCGTCTGAAATGAAAATCTAACAAATGTCTCCATTAAAGTTTTAGAAGAGATCGTAAACTGTCAATAACTGATTTGCCAATTCAAAATCAAAAGTTATTTATTGAAAAATTAATTTTTGAATAATTGTTGATTTTAATAAAAACTCAAACATTTCTCATCAAATTGAGACAAATTAAGATTTACTTTATTTTTTTAAATAATTTGACAGCTCTTTACTACCCCTGTCCCAAATGGTGTTCCTACAAGTCCCCACTTTCGTGACGTAATTCCGGTTTCACTCTCGGAAAGGAGTCTGCTGCGAAGTTCACAAGTGCAGACTCGTGCGCATCAAGGGTGCATGTCGACCTAAATGGTGGCGCCCATGAGCACCCTATTGAAACCTAAATGACAAATGGGACACCCTACGGTCTTGTGGACTTAACAGACACATGCATGCGGTGTGCATTGTAAGTCAACGAGACGGCAAGTCCGCATGATTTGGGATGCAGCCACTCTCAATGTATTTAAACAATTGTCTCATTTGTTTACAATTTAATTTCACACGCAAGTAATTTTAGAAGAAACCTCTGAGCTCTTAAAGAGCAGCAACACATGAGCAATAACATTTTCCTCTAGTTAGTCAACACTGAAGTGTCACTGTTCTTAAAGCAAACCCATAGCAAAACACTGCGGCTGTATGTTGAGAAACCGAGAGGCCAACTCCCATGTATGGAACTTCTAGGTACACAATGTTACGGAATTTAGATGACTGCTTTTTTCCCCTCGTCCCTCCCCTGTTCCTCTTCCACAGTCTCTCCCCCTCTTCCCAATTCCGAAACATCTCTTTAACTCCGATTCTTTGGTGTATTCACGGGGGAGACGTAGCCCACCCTGGAGCCCCTGACCTTTGCTCCACAGCAAAGTCTGTGAACGGGACAGAGGCCCCCACTTCAAAGCTCGCCGTTTTCTGCACTCTGACAGGGCCCGTCACTCATCCCCCACACCCCTCCGTCTCGAAACCCCCACCACTTTGCTATTTGCCTCCACCCGCTTCCATACGGAGGATTTGGTGAGCGCCGGAGTATGTGGTGAATGTGCTCCATAATTCTTTTAGATTGACCCAAGGAAGTTTAAAATCTGGGTGGAGACGGTGCTCGCCGCTACCACAACCACTTTCAGTGGTGGTCTTGTCACCTCTTCTGCGTCTTTGTGTGAATGAGACTTTCCTGTGCTCTCATTAACAAAACATAGAGCTGTTTAAAGGACAAGCAGAGGCCACCGGCAAAACTTTCGCTTGTGCTTTATTAGGTAATGTCTAGATGCAGATAGCAGACTTGTCAGCTGTCTTTGTATGCTGGGATTTGCCAGCCTGATCTCATGGCAATTCGTACATATTTGTACAAAGTGAATCGTGAAAAAACATATGATTATCATACATTTTTTTATGAAACCCTGCCCCTAACCTCAAAGTCACAGGGCTGAATGCAAATTATACAAAATGTTTCA
Organism: Paramisgurnus dabryanus; assembly: GCF_030506205.2. Classification (NCBI taxonomy): domain Eukaryota; kingdom Metazoa; phylum Chordata; class Actinopteri; order Cypriniformes; family Cobitidae; genus Paramisgurnus; species Paramisgurnus dabryanus. The sequence continues at coordinate 29,436,686 of NC_133337.1, read as the reverse complement.
AGTGTGGTCGTATGAATTTAAAACAATTAAGCCCTGGGGATAGTCTGTTTTTTAGGCATACGAGAACGTACATGCGCAGTTGAAAGCACAGCTTTGCAAAGCATAGTTCATTTGACTCATACACGTGCGCTGACGTTCAATGTATGTGCATTGCGACAATTTGCTATACATTTTGTGGCCTACGTACTAATGTATAGTGTTGGGGAAAGTTACTTTTAAAAGTAATGCATTACAATATTAAGTTACTCCCCAAAAAAGTAACTAATTGCATTACTTAGTTACTTTTCATGAAAAGTATTACTTACGTTACTTTTAAGTTACTTTTGCGTTATTTTTTTTCTTGTCTGAGGCTTGATCTCTTTCATACGGAGCCCCTGAGGGGACATGGAGCCAAAAAAAATTAAGTTTAGTTTCATGTGCTCATGTGAAACTTTCATGTGCTCACGTGAAACTTTCATGTGCTCACGTGAAACTTTCATGTGCTCACGTGAAACTTTCATGTACAGAATTTTTTTTAAAGTTTAGTTTCGCGTGCTCACGTGAAGCTATCGCGCGCACACGTGAAAGCGAAAGTTTCACGCGAGCATGTGATAGTTTCACGCGAGCACGCGAAACTAAACTTAAAAAAATCTGCACATGAAGGTTTTGCGTGAGCACATGAAAGTTTCACGTGAGCACATGAAACTAAACTTTAGATTTTTTTACTCCAATGTCACCTTAGGGGCTCAGTACTTTCCGGCTTTTGCAGGTGCTTTTTTGATTGCAAAAATGTCAAGCTCTGGCCTGCCATCTCCATTTCTGACTCAAACTGTTACCGCTCAGGCGCTTATTCTACGTTAATATGTTCAGTTTATTTCAGTACATTATTTTATTTTTAAATTAAATTAGTTAAACAAAAAAATTAATCGCATTACTTTTTAAAAAAGTAATTTAAATATGAATGTGTACATTTATAAAGTAATGCGTTACTTTACTTGTTACTTCAGATAAATAATATTATTACGTAATGCGCCTTATTTGTAATGCGTTACCCCCAACACTGCTAATGTACATGTCATGGTTCTGCCATTTTGTCCTTTGTTTAATCTAGTCTTGTGGCAGAACCATGACAGACCCATGTTTTGTGTGAGAGCACTGGCTTTGTTTATTCCTAGCCATGTGCTCTCAGTCTCGTCTCCTGACCCCGCCTACTTGTTTCCCCATTAATCATCCCATTATCTTTTGATTCATGTCACCTGTTCCCCCCCTTGATTTGCTCCCTTATATAATCCTCTTGTATTCCTTGTCCTGTGCTTGTGCATTTGTTTAACTCCTGTGAGTATACTGTGTCTTGTGAAGTTAAGTCAATTGTAGATTTAGTGTTTAGTCAGTAAGTTGTTAAGTGTAATCCAGTTTAGTGTTTCAGTGTTGTTTAGTATCTTGTCCTGTATAGTCTTGTATCCATCAGTCTATTGTAATTCTGTTTATATTGTTTTGCCCCCTCGTGGGTTTTGTTTTCAGTTTTGTGTAATAATAAAAGTCTTTGTTAAGTTACCTGCTGTCTGCACTTGGGTTCCATCTTACATTTCATAACAGAATGCACAAGACCCAACAGAACCCAGCAGACAGCATTTGTCGTCCCGCCAGGCGGCAGTCGGCTGACCTTGAACTGTGGTGGCAGTCGACTGCCGCCGACATGAAGATGGGCAGGGCCCCATTTCCTCCCCAGCAGGAGAGGACCCTGAGGGGGTATGCCCAGGATGTGGAAGCGAGGAGGGTTTTGTTGCCAGAGACCCTCCTCAACTCCTACTTTATCGCGGGTCTCAACTTCCCTCCTCCCTTGCCTGAACGGGAGGGGTTGATCCGACGCACGTTTCGTGAGGTCGTGGACCAGTTGTGTCGGGAGGAGCTTGAGGTTCCCACCAGGGCTTTACCATCTGCCACGCTGCCATCTATCCCGGAGGGACTTATCTTGGGAGTGTTGGCGCCCGGCGACCCAGAACGTTCCCCTCCAGCCCCAGAGAGCTCCTCCCCACCAATGTCGCTTCGTGGTAAGCGTGAGAGGAGGGTATCATGGGAGTCGCCGTCTGAGGGGTCCTCTTCGGAGCCGGCTGCTCCCACCACTGTCCTCACCTCACCTGCCACAGCATCTGCGCCACGCCCGAGAAGGAAAAAGAAGAGGAGGGGGTTAACTTCACCACCGGCGCAGCCTCTGCCTCAGTCTGCGCAGCCCCTGCCGTCTGCGCAGCCACCGCTGCAGCCCCTGCCGTCTGCGCAGCCACCGCTGCAGCCCCTGCCGTCTGCGCAGCCACCGCTGCAGCCCCTGCCGTCTGCGCAGCCACCGCTGCAGCCCCTGCCGTCTGCGCAGCCACCGCTGCAGCCCCTGCCGTCTGCGCAGCCACCGCTGCAGCCCCTGCCGTCTGCGCAGCCACCGCTGCAGCCCCTGCCGTCTGCGCAGCCACCGCTGCAGCCCCTGCCGTCTGCGCAGCCACCGCTGCAGCCCCTGCCGTCTGCGCAGCCGGACGCAGCGCTCCCTGTCACTGCCTCTGTCCCTGTCTCGTCTGCGCTGCCGGACGCAGCGCCCCCTGTCACTGACTCTGTCCCTGTCTCGTCTGCGCTGCCGGACGCAGCGCCCCCTGTCACTGACTCTGTCCCTGTCTCGTCTGCGCTGCCGGACGCAGCGCCCCCTGTCACTGTCTCGTCTGCGCTGCCGGACGCAGCGCCCCCTGTCACTGTCTCGTCTGCGCTGCCGGACGCAGCGTCCCCTGTCTCGGTCTCTGTCTCGTCTCCGCTGCCGGCCGAAGCGCCCCCTGTCACGGACTCTGTCTCGACTCCGCTGCCGTACGCAGCGCCCCCTGTCACGGACCCTGTCACTGTCTCGTCTCCGCTGCCGGACGCAGCGCCCCCTGTCACTGTCTCGTCTCCGCTGCCGGACGCAGCGCCCCCTGTCTCTGTTCCTGTCTCGTCTCCGCTGCCGGACGCAGCGCCCCCTGTCTCTCCAGCTCCTTCTGTTGCTTCCTCCCCAGCACTGTCATCCTGTTCGTCTGCCTGGTCCCCTGCCACTGTCTCCATGTCCTCCCTTGACTCTCTCCCCTACCCTGTGAGTCCTGGCTCGCCCTCATCTGCTCCCTTGTCTTCCCCTACCACGCCCTGGAACCCTACCTTGCCTCCTTTTGTTCCCCTTACCCAGTCTGCATCCCCAAGCAAGCCTGTACCCTCCAAGAGCCCCACCAAGTCTGCCCGGACTCCTCGTCCTAAGCCCTCCACCACCCCTGAACCCAAGACCCCTTGCCCACCCAGCTCCACCCTACCTGGACTTCCTCACGTGAACTCTGTTTTGCCTCCGCCCCCCCTCCCTTGTTTGTTGTTTTTATTGTGTCACCCCAACCCTCTTGTAATGTTATCTTGTCTGCCCCTGTGTATATTTATCATGTTTTCTTGGTGTCTGTCTATCTGTCAGTCTGTCATGTCTCGTGTTTAGTGTTCCCCTGGGGAGCGTCTGGAAGCCGCTCCTTAAGGGGGGGATTCTGTCATGGTTCTGCCATTTTGTCCTTTGTTTAATCTAGTCTTGTGGCAGAACCATGACAGACCCATGTTTTGTGTGAGAGCACTGGCTTTGTTTATTCCTAGCCATGTGCTCTCAGTCTCGTCTCCTGACCCCGCCTACTTGTTTCCCCATTAATCATCCCATTATCTTTTGATTCATGTCACCTGTTCCCCCCCTTGATTTGCTCCCTTATATAATCCTCTTGTATTCCTTGTCCTGTGCTTGTGCATTTGTTTAACTCCTGTGAGTATACTGTGTCTTGTGAAGTTAAGTCAATTGTAGATTTAGTGTTTAGTCAGTAAGTTGTTAAGTGTAATCCAGTTTAGTGTTTCAGTGTTGTTTAGTATCTTGTCCTGTATAGTCTTGTATCCATCAGTCTATTGTTATTCTGTTTATATTGTTTTGCCCCCTCGTGGGTTTTGTTTTCAGTTTTGTGTAATAATAAAAGTCTTTGTTAAGTTACCTGCTGTCTGCACTTGGGTTCCATCTTACATTTCATAACAGTACATGCATGCACGACCTATGCAAACAATGTAACGGACCAAACTTTGTCCTTTAGCCACCTCACAAAATACAGATGAATTGCAATGAGATTGATTTGCCCACAGTTTTGAATTAATGGATTTTAATACTTTTTGTAAAATCTTTTTTCTTGGTCAGCATTTTTGCCTTATTTTAGTAAAAATATTCAAACATTAGTTAACTTTTTGTTTACATTTGTTAGACGCTTTTATCCAAAGTGACTTACAGGGAATTTAAGCTGTACATTTTTTTGTATGTGTATTCTTGGATCAAACCAATGACTATTGCGCCGCTAACACAATGCTCTACCAAGCGAGCTGCATGAATGCATTCTTAAAACAAGATACAAATTTACTTGAAAACTAAATTTAATTGATAAAGGAACTTGAGCAAAAACCTCACTTCAGTTCTTCAGATTTTCAAGAAAACACATGTTTGCAAATTGGGTTAGGAAAATAAACTTTGTTCAAGATTAAGTTTCTCTAAAGCAAAAATTAAAAATCAAGCCTTAATATAATTTAGTTCAAGCAAAGGCTTGGGTAACACTTTACAATAAAGGTTGCATTTGTTAAATGGCACTCTAAAATGCTTGCTTCTGATTGGCCAAAAGCGACATTCCAAAGTTTGTTCGTTCAGATGCTGCAAATCATTTTGACAGGTACAGTTTTTTTTATTTTACACAAAATGAAATATAAATATGATTTTTAATAACATATCTGGCATTATAGTCAGTTTGTGACATTTGAACGTCTTGTCCCATGATCTTAAAGCCGAAAGTAAACTGGTTTTCTTCACAGAAGGTCTGTATTCGTTAAAAATGAGCAAATAAAATATTTAAAACAGTATTTAACATTCCTTATCTTACTTATGAGGTAAATAACCATGTAATAAGTGGGAAAATGTACAGGCAGCAGATAGTTATGGCAAAATAAGCCCCTTTAGTGTGATACAAGACCCTCCGCTTTGCCGCGCCCTCCTGCTGCCTATACATTATTCCTTACTTAATGCATTGACTAACATGAACTAATAATAGACAATAATTTAATAGCATTAATTAATGTTATTTCATTTTAATTTCAGCATTTCCTAAAACATTTTTAACCCTTTTTAGATTTTGGGTAGCAGCAACAGTAGTTATACCACAAGCCTGATGTATGCTTTATTCTGATTGGCTAAGAAATGTTTCACAGGTATGCATTAATTTTCGACAACTACACACCTGACCTGTCAAGTGTCTTAAAATAACCACCAGAGCACTTTCTCTGAAATTCGTTATATAAACTGAATAATTTGCATCGTGCCGCATCACCATCTTCGATGTGCATTATTTTTAAATAATTCATCATCAATTATTCCTTCACAATGAACAATTTTATTTGCATTAACTAACGTCAATAGTGCTGAAAGACTGTATTGCTCATTGTTAGTTCATGCCAATGCATTTACTAATGTTAACAAACACAACCTTATTTTAAAGTGCAAGGCTTGTTTTAAGTATGTTTGCATATTTGAACTGATTTTCCTCACACTGTCTCTGTCAGAGGCGTCAGAGATGAGTGGTACATAAGTGTTTGTTTCTTGTATCATCCATACTAAAGGATGTCCGTCCACTTTGCTGAGCAAATAAAACTCACTTCCTCTCGTCTCTTGTCTGGGTGCAGCTGTTGTAGAGGACCGACTCCAACACTACTGTCTGCCTAATGCCCTTTATAACCCAATTCATGCTTTTTTACAAACATTTTAAATGTATTCTCCTTAAGACACTTACATTTGTGGCTGGAAGTAGTTTAATGACCTTTCGTTTTGATATTACGTTCATTTAATATGAATAAGGTTCTTTAGTTTGATTAAAAATATGTATAGATTTAATGCACTGCTACTGTAAGTCACTTTCGATCAATGCATCTGAATATTTTTCCCTGCAAAATTGTGAGCGTAATCTCTTAGTAGAGTAATTCTTATTCATCATTCATTTTATCATTTTGATATTAATTCCTATATATTCCTAAAACCAAAGTATCTTGACCTGAGCATGATATTAATGTATTTAATAGTTATTTAAAATGTTCTAACAAGTGAAACTATGCTAAACATTATTCCCAATAGTTTATTAGTTCCAGCTTTATCCATTGAAGGAACGTGACTGAAACATGAACGTAATGATATCCTTTCAAAAGTGGCACTGACACACATATATGATGAGCTGTATCTGTGGTGTAGTTTTGTTGTGGGTAATCGTGTGGTTTACTTCAGAAATCATGGATCTGTGGATTGTCTGGGAGTTGAGGATCTAGAGGGGCTGAAGGGATGGGGTTGTAGCAGTTTTGAGGCCATGTTACGGCTGGGTGCTTCCTGCAGATGAGTGTTTGGAATGGGTCGTCTGGCTGTGAGGAAGGCCAGAGCTGTCTGCTGCATTGTTCCACAACAGGAGGAGGGTTAAGGTTAGCTGCATTGGCCTTTGTCAGGGTTAATGTATGTGTAAGCACACACACACACACACACACACACACAATGTTACAGAGCTATAAAAACAGTTACAGAGTGACGTGTTCCCAGTCACATATACATTACACGCACATACGCAAACCTAAAAAAATCCAGATAAACACAATCCCAAGATTCCTTCAGCTCCAATGATAGACAGAGAGATAGACAAATAGAGCGATAGATAGACAGACAGACAAATAGATGAATGGATGGATAGACAGAGAGATAGACAAATAGAGAGATAGACAGACAGACATAGTTATGGATAGATAGACAGACAGACATAGAAAGCTATACAGACAGACAAATAGATGATAGACACAGACAGATAGACAGACATAGAAAGATAGACAGTCAAATAGAGAGATCGATGGATGGATGGATGGATGGACAGACAGACGGATTGATAGACAGATAGATAGAGAGATAGACAGATGAATGAAGCATAAATAGGCAGACTGACAGACAGATAATAGATAGACGGACAGACAGAGATATAAACAGATAAGCAGACAGACAGATATAGAAAGATGGACAGACAGATAGATGTATGGATAGATAGATAGATAGATAGATAGATAGATAGATAGATAGATAGATAGATAGATAGATAGATAGATAGATAGACAGACAGACAGACAGACAGACAGACAGACAGACAGACAGACAGGCAGGCAGGCTGTCAGACAGACAGATAGACACAGACAGACAGACATAGAAAGATAGGCAGACAGATATAGACGGATGCATGGATAGATAGACAGACAGATGAATGATGGATAGACAGACAGATAGATGTATGGATAGATAGACAGACAGATGAATGCATGGATAGATAGATAGGCAGACTTGTTAGACAGACAGATAGATAGACACAGACAGAGAGACATAGAAAGATAGACAGGCGGACAGATAGATGGATAAATGAACAGATGGATAGATAGACAGATAGACAAATTAATGATGGATAGATAGGCAGACAGACAGACAGACAGACAGACAGACAGACAGACAGACAGATAGATAGATAGATAGATAGATAGATAGATAGATAGAAATACAAATAGATAGACACAGACAGATAGACATAGAAAGCTAGATAGACAGATATGGATGGATGGACAGACGGATAGACAAATATACGATAAATATACAGACTGATATAGAAAGATAGACAGACAGACAGGCGGATGGATGAACAGATGGATAGATAGACAGATGAATAGCCAGACAGACCAATAGATGGATAAACAGACAGACAAATAGACAGAGAGATGAATGAATGGACAGATAGACAGATATAGATAGATGGATGGATGGATAGACAGACTGACAAAAAGACAGACAAATGAATGGATGGAGAGACAGATAAATAGATAGATAGACACAGACAGATAGACAGACAGATATAGATGGATGGACAGTCAGATAGACAATAGATATACAGACTGACATAGAAAGATAGACAGACAGACAGAGGGATAGATAGACAGATGAATAGACAGACAGACAGATAGATGGATAAAAAGACAGAAAAATAGACAGAGAGATGAATGGATGGACAGACAAACAGATAGATAGGCAGACTGATAGACAGACAGACAGGTAGACATAGAAAGATAGACAGATATAGATAGATGGATGGATGGATGGATGGATAGACAGACTGACAAAAAGACAGCCAAATGGATGGAGAGACAAATAAATACATAGATAGACACAGTCAGATATAGATGGATGGATGGATGAACAAAAGGATAGAAAGACATAGATGATAGACAGACAGAAAGATAGACGATAGATAGACAGACATATAGATGGAAAGATGGACAGACAAGCAAATAGATAGACAGACAAATACATTGACACAGACAAATAGACATAAAAAGATAGAAAGAGAGACGGATGGATAGATGGACGAAAAGATACAGACACAGACAGACAAATAAATAGACAGATAGATAGATAGACAGATAGACATAGAAAGACATAAATAGAAAGGTAACTAGACGAATAGACAAATAGATAGACATAGAAATCTAAACGTATTGATAAGGATAGACAGAGATACAGAAATAGACATTAATTGATTGACTTACAGAAGGACAGACGGATGGATGGATGGATTGACATAGATCAATCACGTCACTTTTATTAGATAGGTAGACAGATGGATAGATAGACAGATGAATAGACAGACAGACAGATAGATGAATAAACAGACAGACAAATAGACAGAGAGATGAATGGATGGACAGACAAACAGATAGATAGGCAGACAAAAAGACAGCCAAATGGATGGATGGAGAGACAAATAAATAAATAGATAGACACAGACAGATATAGATGGATGGATGGATGGATGAACAGAAGGATAGAAAGACATAGATGGATAGACAGACAGAAAGATAGACGATAGATAGACAGACATATAGATGGAAAGATGGACAGACAAGCAAATAGACAGAGATAGATAGACAGACAGACAGACAGACAGACAAATACATTGACACAGACAAATAGACATAAAAAGATAGAAAGAGAGACGGATGGATAGATGGGCGAAAAGATAGACATAGAAAGCTAGACAGACAGACAAATAAATAGACGGATAGATGGATAGACAGATAGACATAGAAAGACATAAATAGAAAGGTAACTAGATGAATAAACAAACAGATAGACATAGAAAGACATAAATAGAAAGGTAACTAGACGAATAAACAAACAGATAGACATAGAAAGACATAAATAGAAAGGTAACTAGACGAATAAACAAACAGATAGACATAGAAAGTTAGACGTATTGATAAATAGAGGATAGACAGAGATACAGAAATAGACATTAATTGATTGACTTACAGAAGGACAGACAGATGGATGGATTGACATACAGTAGATCAATCACATCACTTTTATTAGATAGGCAGACAGATGGATAGATAGACGAATAGGCAGACAGACAGACAGATAGATGAATAAACAGACAGACAAATAGACAGAGAGATGAATGGATGGACAGACAAACAGATAGATAAGCAGACTGATAGACAGACAGACATGTAGACATAGAAAGATAGACAGATATAGATGGATCGATGGATGGATAGACAGACTGACAAAAAGACAGCCAAATGGATGGATGGAGAGACAAATAAATACATAGATAGACACAGACAGATATAGATGATGGATAGACAGACAGAAAGATAGACGATAGATAGACAGACATATAGATGGAAAGATGGACAGACAAGCAAATAGACAGAGATAGATAGACAGACAGACAGACAAATACATTGACACAGACAAATAGACATAAAAAGATAGAAAGAGAGACGGATGGATAGATGGACGAAAAGATAGACATAGAAAGCTAGACAGCCAGACAAATAAATAGACGGATATATTGATTGACTTACAGAAGGAAAGACAGATGGATGGATGGATTGACATAGATCAATCACGTCACTTTTATTAGATAGGCAGACTGACAGATAAAAATCTTTCTCTAGTCTATGTGAGAACAAAGCCTTGGTACCAAGAGTTATCAATCGTGAGAGCTGATTATTATTGGTAATATTAAGATGTGAATGTCTTTGATCTATATTCTTACATAATAAATGACCAATGTAATTCTCTTACTAAAGCCTTCAAGGGACATGTTTGATTCAAACTAGCACACTTGGATGACCCCGGTCTCATTCATGCCATTCAAGAACGTGACATGACTTCCAAGACTGCTCCAGTCGAGGTGAGTCAGCAGCAGATCTGTACACAAAATACTACAGCGGTGAGAAGTCTGAATGGCTTTCTGACATATGATCTCTCTCCATTCACAAGGGCTTGTTTATAGGAATGAGTCACTGGACATCAAAACTACAGGCTGTGTAATCCTGCCAGCTTCCCTTTCCAATACGGAGCGGATGCGACCAGGTCCGGTTTCTCCAGTCTGTGTGTCAGAGCCCGGCTGTTGCCGAATCTGCGCTGGAGCTTAGCGTGGGCAGTGCTGGAGGTGGGCGTGGGTTACAAACCTTGCGTGTGTAAAAGTGGAAGTATGGATGCGAGTGGGCGTTGTTCCCAGTGAAATGCATTCATTTTTTTGATATTATTTCAAGACAATGCACTGTGTGTGACCAGCATTTTTTTGCATTTGCTTGTAACCAAAGTGACTTACTGTGCATTCAAACAATGCAGTTTTTTGTGTGTGTGTGTGTGGGGGGGGGGGGTCGAACCCATGAGCTTTACATGGGACACTCCAAGCAATATATGAAATTTGGATTGAAAGTCGCTCAGTCTTTAACCGTGCACAACTGCGTTTTGAACTCCTACCTACATCCGGGTATAATTTTCAGTGTTTATTTGTATATAGACAAGTAATGAATTTCACTTTGTGAATCAGTCTGCGCCTTTGTTTATGTTGTATGACTGATGTGTGTTTGTACGCTTCTGTTTGAGGGCGTGTCACACCACCACTGACTCACGCCGGTGGTCCTGACTCATCCCAACATCACCAGCACCGTAGGCTCGCGTGCCGGACCGCATAATCTAACCACACTCGCACAGTCATCGAGGAGCGATTTCCCCTTACTTCTCTCTCTCTCGCTCGCTGTTGCTCCGTGTGACTCATCTTGGTTTCATTTTGCCACCCTCCTCCACCCAGCATTCAACTCTCCTCCTTCGCTCCTCTCGATCTCTCTTTCTTTTCTCCTTTCTCATTCCTATTCTCCCTCTCTTTCCCTTTCCTTCCTGGCTCTGTAAATGACCTCATTTTAATGAAGCCCAGACTTGGCTGGGACACCAAACCGCATGGCTGGAAGCTCCCTTTCTTTCTCTCTCGTTGGTGCTCTAATCTACCCTGTACTTCGTATCTGGCTTTCATTCCCAGAGCTAACAGAACCGATCGGGAAGTCTGGGAATTCTAGAGTAACTCCAAGAATTCCACGATAAATGTTTGATTGCGTTCCATAACTTATGGTAACAATACCACATGTAATAAAACTCCAGCTGCAACATTGTCTCGAGATGAAGCTCACATTTACATAGGATAGGCAACGCAACGTGATCCAAAACATAAAACATGCCGATAATCTGGGAATCAAAACTGTACTTTAAATAATATTTTAAAATGTTTTTCCTTATGCAAATGAAATCGTAAATTTGCTTTTTAAACTTGCACTTAAATGATTTTTCTCAAAAAGTTTTTTTTTTTTGCTTCCCAAGAAGTGCACGCGAGACGGGAGCAATGTAAAACATTTGAGAATGGGATTACATGAATCATCAGGCTTTGTACAAACTTGAAAGTTCATGCTGGCTTAAGGGCATGCCGTCATTAAAGCGATGAACCACAAAATAATTGAAACTTTTGAAATGTTATTTTGATAATACAATTATTTAATACAAAAATGAATCATTGTCAGTACGATTTTGGCCTAGACTTTATGTGTGGTGCAAAAATCTATTGGCTCCTGTTTTCACTTAGGCCACCTATGTGCTAGACACCACATATTTGCAGTGAAAATAGCTGTATTTTTGCACAGACATACTTGAAGCCTCTACGCCCCTAGGTCATTGCAAAAACATCCCTTCAATAAGGCGTGAACATTTTGTTATGGTCTCTGACCTCAGCCTTTATGAGACCGTGAACGCTACCACATGCTTGCACAACTGTCCCACGCGGCTACACCACAAACGTTGATGATTTGATGATGTATTCTAGATAAAGCCAGTCGGTTTTTACATTTGAGTGAATCTTTATCTGAGCAAGAGCAATGATTTCCTCTATTTGACATTAACTTGGAGATTAATTCTTCTATTAAAGTTTAAGCTTTGTGTTAAATAGGCTCATTAAGTAAACTTAAAAGCTTAGATTACATTTAAACCATTACAGTTTACCAGCTCAAATCAAACAAATATAACACCTATTGTAAAGGACACAAATATGCACAATATGCATGTGATCCAAACCTCTGACTCGGATTAAATTCTGTGCATTTTTCAGTTTCACTTTGAATGCTGGTGCAATGCTGATAGCAAGTGGACAATTTGTGTCATTGCAATCTGCCCTTGTTTAAAAAAAAACTCAAAAGCAGGAGCCGAATGTATCAATTTGGAGAGGTTGACCAGAAATTGGATGAAATTTTTACTTTTAGTTAAGTCACGATTTTGGATTATTAATATACATTTCCGCACATATATAGGTCAGTTACAAAACAATAAAAAAAATTCCCAGCTATCACGTGATTTCTTGGAGAAGATCAAGAGTTGGCATCTACTGTATCTACTTTCGCTTTTGTTTATACTTAAAAATTTTGGGTTATTTTCAACTCAGCGTTTTGTCAAATAAAGGGATGAATCCAACAAGTTGAGTTGTAATTTATATCTACACTGTCAGAAATATAAAACTGTACCTTTTCTGTCACTGGGGTGGTACCTTAAGGTTTCGTTTTGTACTTTTACAGGTATACAAAACATAATACAACTTTGTACCTTTTGGGGTACTTTAATGTACATAAGGGATCTATTTTGTACCTTTAAATGTAGAGTTAAATGTTTTGTACCCCTAAAATGTAAATGGTACAAAAGAGGTTTTTCTTTACAAAATAAGTCCTTATGATACAAAATTTTAATGTAAAGATAAAGATACGGAAATGAACATTTAAGGGTACCACACCTTTTTTCTGACAATGTAAGTTGTTTTAACCCGTTGTTGGGTTAAATATAAATATTTTATTGATGAAAACAATCCAGCATTTTTAGACTTGCACACTTAAATTAATGAATTTCATTGTATCAAATAAAATATCAAAGCATTTTTGGCAAACATGTAACTCCCATTTTCGTGATTATGTTCAACCAGTTGCTTCCAAGACAAACTTTGTATGAAAATCTATTTTTAAACATCTTCCACCAAGTTTCACAATACCTTTCATAACTAATGTTTTTTTAATTTTACATTTTATAAAGTGTTTTGCTTGATATGTGGTTGTGCTATTTTCAAAGCAAATTATTTGATATTTAATCAACTGACATAAATTGTAAATGTGGGCATTATATTATCATTTTTCATCAGAAGGTGAAACAACAATAACAAAGATTCAGAAATGTGCCCAGGCTGGTATCTGCTTTGGCTTTAATCAAATACAACACACACATACCACAACCTGATATGGCCATAAAAATACAAATATTAAGTTGTACTTTCTGTGTTTCCCACAACACTGATGCTAAATATCCATTAAATTAAACTTTTTTTATTTGCTTTTGGCTAAATTTGAAATTTTCCCAAATGGCCTTGTCCACATTTGTGAACCTGCACCACAATAGGTCAATATTTAGCCGAGATACAACTATCTGAAAATCTGGAATCTGAGGGTGTAATAAAATCTAAATATTAAGAAAATCGCCTTTAAAGTTGTCCAACTGAATACAAGAAATACATTCTTTATATATTAACGGTATAAAATTTACAAGATATCTTCATGGAACATGATATTAATATCCTAATGGTTTTTGTGATCCATGGTCACATTTCTGGAAAGACCTCTGGTGATTATCAGAGAGATGACAAAAGAGTGGAAAAGATCATGTTTTTGTAAAAACGTTTTGAATGACTTTTAAGTGAATAACAAGATTATTTATAAAAGAAAATTGTGTTTTGTTACAAAATGTTGGGTTAATTTCAACCCAGCGTTGGATAAAAAGGGACAAACCCAGCCATTGGATAAATTAAAGCATTTTTTGGGTTATGGATACAGCAGTCAACTGATATTTCATGCCCATGCAGTGACCAATAACATGGGCATGTAAAAATAAATTCATTGTAGATAGAGTTAATACAAATGTAAAAAGTGTGTTTTAGATGGCACCAGTTCTTACACTACTTTATCACATTTAGCTGCTATTTTGATTCTCAAACTTTTTCAGCGTGTGACTTGTATACGATGCATCCCTTCGTGCCCCCCAAAGAAAATTTAGGACATAAACTTAAAATTTGTATTAAACAAAACATTTTATTAATTATTAAACTGCTGTTGGTTAGTATAGCCTTATTTTTCTGAGAATTAATTACACAGAATTTATGATGAATAAATTTATTGTATAAAGTCATTTTGGACCCGGTACGTGTTGAGGAGGTTAAACCGGGTCCCCCTGGCACCATCTCAGGCCCCCAGTTTGAGAAAGACAAATTAAATTCACCAGCTTATAAAAATGCATGCCTGATGATAGCTACTTTATGAATATTTATAAAATATAGCCTAAAATAGGCTTATTTTAAAATGTAGCCTAACTGCAGTACACTGTTTGTTATTTTACAGTAGCCTCTGTTGACTAGCATATTTGTGAATTATGATTTTAAATAAGACATTTGCAATTTTAGTTTCGCTTAATGTACGCCATTTAACCATAATAAGCATGATTCTTTGTTTTGGTTCCTGTTGGTTTATGTAATGGTGGACCGGTTTGTTTAGGATATATATGGGAGTGGTTTCTTTTGGTAAGTTTGGGTATTTCCAAAAGAATCAACGCAACTGTGGCTGTACCAACCTCCCCAGTCCAAATCTACCCAACAACTTCATTTTACAGTTTTTCTATTGGTTATCACATGTCTTAGGGAGGTTGTACTGGATGTTATGACAGTGCATTTGAGGTAACCATTCTTTCACTTTAGACATTAAACGCGTTGAGATCACAGACCTGAAGCATTATCTTCGTGATACTTAAAAAATAAAACTCGCCACAATGAAGGCGTTCATCTCTATTGCGCTGTTCTGCGTTATATGCGTCACAGTACAAGGAAAAGTTTGTAAGTAAATTATTTTGCATTATTTTTTTTACAGTTGTTTACATTTCATTCTTAGTGATGTAAAAATTAAACGTAATACCATTCTGTAAGTAAGCAAAATCAAAGTGTGAATGGGATAAAAATGTTATATCAAAATAATAAGCTTATTTTTGAACAACAACAAATATTGCTAATAAAGAGGTTATGATAGCCTATATCACAAACATATAGTAGGCCTATATAGTTGTTGTGTTTGAACTGTTTAAATAGTAAAATAAAAAATAGAAGTTAAATAATAAATGTACATGCAGTATGCAGTAATTTTGTTTTGGAAATTATTTTGGAAAAGTAACTTCCTCCATTGCCTTTGTCTTTGATTAAAATAGTAAGTTAATAGGTTGAGCACTGTACTCATGAAATCTTTTTAAAATGCATTCTTTATACTTTTTTGTTATGTTGTCATCCATGTTTTAATAATTTAATATTTGTTAAATGAATCCAACAAATGCTCTTGTATGTTTTGGAAGTTTTGACCTCATTTCCGTGTTTTGTTTATTTGCATCCTTCTACAACCTTTTATCAACCCTTCATTGCTGATTAGATTCAAGTTACATACAGTATTCATAGACACATATTTTGTTTTATAATTTTTAGCCAGTCCCAAGGTCCAGGTGTACACCCATTTTCCAGGAGAGTATGGCAAAGAAAACACCCTGATCTGCCATGTGAGTGGGTTCCACCCTCCAGATATCAACATTGACCTGCTGAAAGATGGAGAGGTTATTCCTAATGCCCAGCAGACCGACCTGGCCTTCGAAAAGGGTTGGCAGTTTCACATTACCAGGAGCGTGTCCTTCACACCAAAGAAGGGGGAGCAATACACCTGCAAAGTTCGACACATGGACAAAACTAATTCCTACCAATGGGGTGAGTGTTGTGTATCGTGTTTTAAGATATCTCATGGTTTCACAAAACTTTACGTACTGAATCTCTTATTTTTCAACAGAGCCAAACATGTAAGCCGAAACAAACAGCAGGTAAGTGACAGCGTGTTTATAATCTGTTAATTGTGCAAGAATTTAAGATGCAATTTCTTGCATTGTTTTTTGTTTTTCAATCATGACCCATTCGAAAATGTTAAGAAGATTAAATGAGTGTTTCTTCTTTTTTTAGGATGACCTCCTAAATTTTGGACACTTTACATCATATGCGCACGTCCATAAAATCCCATATTAAAAGCCGTCTATATGCAATTTTCATACCAATGACATTTGTAAAGACATTGTTTTGAATCCATTACTACATTGATTATTCTGCTGTAAGCCTTCTTAATGTCCTACTTTAAGCCTCAACTTAATGTGGTTCTTTCACATGAAAGTAAGATTATTAACCAAAATTTAGCTGCTACGTGTTTTTGTAAGGGATGATTTCTGGTTATTTGACTTGTTTCGTTCTTCTTTTTGTAAATGCTTTTTAAAACAAAGCAGTAGAGGCAAATTTAGGTTTAATAATACAAATTATTGGATGGTGGTTTAGCATATTTGTAATTATTTAGCAAGACTAAGCAATTGTTTCTTTAAAAATAATTTTGAAAACTTCAATCCACATTTGCTCCCATGTTTAGATTGTTGTACATTTTTTAAAATATTGTTATTGTGAGAAGGGGAGAATAAAATTGAGAAAACCTAACTGTGTTTATTTGCTTCATACAATAAAGACACATTTGGTTTCTGTAATAAGTTAATAAGGTAAATAACTTCATGAATGAATGTAATAACACGCTTTTATAAGAACTAGTATACAGAGATTTTACAGAAAATTAAAACACCCAACTGAATTAAACCTAAAAGATAAATTTCTGCCCAGCAACTGAGCGATAAAATCGGTGATTGGATAAAAAAAGGCGCGGCAAGTTACTTTCACTTTCTACACAGCTGTCAAAATAATGTAAAAAATTATATGTAGCTTTAAAAATAATGTGCTATTTTAACTATTTTCACATTTGTTGTTTTAAGTGTCAACATTTGTCCTGACTTAAATGACATCTTCAGCCAGACGTCGTTTTTTCGCTCAGTTCTGTATGAGGTAAAGTCACGTGATTTCCCGGAAAATCCATATGCGTGTTCGACCGACTGCACGCAGCGCTGCGCAGAACGAACAGCGTATGACATCACAGTAAAGCAAAAGCAGCTCGAAAGCACGTTATGATTTATATTAAACGAGAAACATGGGCATGCATCGTGTATTTATTACAACAATAATGCAGTATAAACGCTGAAATAATATGAAATATAACTCTGAAAATTATCAACTTTTTGTCATGTTTTAAAATTACTTCATGTAGATTCAGCTAATAAAAGAGATTATGTTTACTATTTAACATCAATAAATTGGTATTGTTAACTTTTTGTTAGCTGTCCTATTTAGAGAATACTTAATAGCATAGTATAATTAATTTATTACATAATACATTCTTAAAATGAGGTTAAACTCAAGCCTTGGAAAAATGTCACTTTTCAACCAAATTTAGCATTTTTCTAGACGTCTATAACAACCCTAAAAAGACGTATTTTCACACTTAACTTTTCAACCAGAATTTCACGTCATTTTGACATCTGGAGAAGTCATTTCAACATCTTTTCAACGAGGTTTTGCTGAGTGGGCTGTGGGCAACAGACAAAAACCCAATGTTTCATTAATTTGGGGATTATAAAAGAGCATGTAGACATATAAGCAATATCAGATGTTTTTATAAGGAGTTTGTAAATAAAGCTGTATGCTTTGCAAATAGTATATGAACATGGAAATGTTTTTGTTTACTGCTGTTGTTCTTATCGAAGGTTTACAGTAACCACAGTTTACCTGTGATATTTTGTAGTAAAACCATAGGAAACACACACATATGCATCATTGTAGACCTTACCATAGTTTGAACATGATGTTGAAGTAATATGGTATTATTGGTAATGTCAATCAATCTGCCAAAAGACATGCTACTACTTTTACTATAATAAAATCATTGTTAATGTATGTAAGAGTAATAAAGGTTAAAGTTACAGTAATAAAAAGTAATAAGCCTAAGGGTAATTTAATCTATTACATATTTTTTTTTTTTTTTTGATGCATTACTGAATTAATTGCTGGCAAAGTTGAACAATTATACACAACATAGCAACACCATATCCAAATCTGAAGGTAAGTGTTCAAGGAAAAGATGTTTGAAAACATTTGTGAGAAATTAGCTACAGTCTTTATTTGAATATTTATAAAACATGACTATGAATTAAACATGAAATTGAATGCACCAGTTACACTTAGAGCACAAAAATACAATAGTATAAAAATAATACATTTTTCAACAAGAACTAAAAGTAAATAAAGGCCTTATTTGTTACCTTAGCAACAGTCATTTTTGAGGAAGTGGGCGGGGTTTGGGAATTTCCGAGTTGCAGCAACAGATGGCTACGCACGAGAGCACTATTGAGTCTTTCGTTAGACATGCATGAAACAACAAACAAACCCAGACTAAACTAGACAGTTAGTTAAAGAGCCATGGCAGGTAAAACAGAACCGTCGATGTTTCTCTTCAATGTCCCGCCAATGCTCATGAGCGAATTTTGTAAATTGATGGACAGCGGTGTCGATGGTCTTGGATGGCGAGATTTAGGTAAAATTATCTCTTTTATATGTTAATTATTTTAATATCTGACAAACCTGAAGAAATTTCTGTTCCTTGGTTCTTTGGTGACAGAAACCTTGCTTTAAAATACTTAACAAAAACTTTATAGATATTCAGCTGTTTAACATTAGCACAGATAGAAAATTAATTTATGTACTGTATGTATGTTTTGGGTTTTATTCCAGTAGGATTTAAAGGTTTTGGTTCCCATCACACCAACAGAACCCAACACATTACCAGCAGAGCCATTATAGTTAGTTTCCATTAAAACCAACACAATTCCCATTATAACTATTAAATCCTTTGGAATTCATTATCTGACAACATTTACTAAAACAGGGTATTTTTTAATGAAAATAAGGTTGAGTTTAACACTATTATCTGATACATTGCCCTTCTGAAATATCCAACTGAGACCAGCATAATCTGCTAGCTGGTTTAAGGTGGAAGTAAGGTGGTCCTCCCAGCCTGGCAAAGCTGGTACGTCAGCTGGTCTTCCAGCCAAGTCCAGCTTAAAATGTAACCAAAACACAGCTAGACCAGCTTACTACACCACCAAAACCAGCTATAACCAAGCTGGGAGAACAGCTAAAAGCTTATGCTGGTCTTAGCTGGATTTTTCAGTAGAATAAAAATTGCCATTGTAAGAAAGGGGCAAAAAATGTAGAAAGCCTAATAGTTGTGTTTATTTGCTTTATACAATATAGACACATTTGGTTTCTGTAATATGTTTGTAACTTCCCTACAGCTTCCCGCATCCTTCCCAGTCTCCTAGATGTGAGGTGCGCAGACATGCATGCGGCTGCAGGGAGGAGTCCAACTCAGGAGCTCATGTGGTCGTGGGCCCAGCAAAATAAAACAGTGGGGGATCTGCTGAAGGTTCTGGATCAGATGGGACACCGTCGTGCTAGGAGTCTTTTTCAACCACAAGGTGACAAATATTTCATCGTACAACTCTTTGTGCTTTCTTGAACAAAAAAATACAACAATAGCTAATATTTTATGACACATACCACAGTAGTTTTTCAAAGAAAATAAATTGAAATAAATCTGAAAGCTTTTATTGCTTTAATGGTGCCATAGAATGTAAAACTGTATTTACGTAAGTAGGCATAAATGAATAACAAGAGTTCTGTGCACCGCTTGCAAACAGGCAAATCTTAACATAACACCAACTGTGACTTTACAGTCGAGATGTACGCCCCAACATTAAATAACACATTAAATTAACTACAATGTTGTTACAATGCTAAAAACAAAGGTGTGACTGTTGAGTTAGCGCTATATGCTTGTTAATGCTATATGCTAACGTTTAGGCTGAAGTTTTACTATTGACGTTACAGTTACGTTTTTTACCACTCAGAAATGTCCATTAACAATCTCC
Source organism: Paramisgurnus dabryanus (assembly GCF_030506205.2). NCBI lineage: Eukaryota > Metazoa > Chordata > Actinopteri > Cypriniformes > Cobitidae > Paramisgurnus > Paramisgurnus dabryanus. Next base: position 29,416,303 of record NC_133337.1, on the reverse strand, counting down.
TAACAAATGATTATTCCTCATATCTTCATCTGATACAGGCTCAAATATAAGATCTGTTTACGCACACACAGAGCTACTCAAAAGAGCTGCTCTGAGAAACATCCAATTAGAGCAGAGCTCAACATTATTATTCATGACCCTTCCAAATAAGGTAATAATAGATCATTTCATTTTAAGGGCAAATGGTAGGGTTGTAAATAGACATGTAAAACCATATCTAGATCATTTTTGCACTTAATTAAGCCACATACCTTTTAGTATATATCAGAGAACAATTTAACAGATTATTAAAAATTAAAAAATTATTATTTTAATGCATTCTTTGGCACCTTTAAAAGAGACCCTAATTAATGTTTATGGCAATATTCATGTAGGGATTGTTTACATTTAACTAGCAATGGAACTTCCTTTTATGACTAAAACATTTCTATAGGTGTGAAACATATATTGTACCTTAAAAAGAGGAACCATTTATACATAAATGTGAAGTGAACCATAAAGCAAAACAAAACACGTCCAGCTATCGAAAACCACATTACCCATGTGTAGTTCTAGCAAATCGTTACACACACAAAACCACATAATATCAATACATCTGTACATCAAAGTAACCAAATCCAACTGATTCTTTTTTAGATTCGTGTGTGCTGAAGTCATCTTCACCTCCTCTGTGTCACAAGGTAAAAAATAATCAACCTTTTTGAAAGGCTTAAGGTTTATTTTGTAATGATCTTTTTAACATGTTGCATTAAATCTGTGTTTTTCAAAATTTTTGACCCCCCTCCCAAATAAAAAATCATGACATAAAACAATCTCAAACTTAAAATTTGAATAAAAAAAACATATAAAATGATAAAGTGTAGTGCTGTTAGAAGGTAGTTATATTTTTGATATATAATGTATTTTATAAAATTTCTTAAAACTGAAAACCATTTCTTGGCCCATAGTTTGCGAACCACTGCATTTAATGGATTGGAAAGTTATGCATTTAAAAAAAAAATATATACACACATACAAATGTAATAAATATTATGTATTTATAGGTTTAATATATATATATATATATATATATATATATATATATATATATATATATATATATATATATATTATTTATTTTTACTGGTGTTTTGCTTTTTATTTAGTTTATTCCAGACAGTGAAAAATCCATGAAACCATCAGCACTTCATTCAGAGTCTGTATATGTTAAAGGTAATATACAAAAATATGAATCACAAAAAAATTATTTTTGTTATTGTATTAACTTACATTACTGCTGCAATACAAAAAAGGTACAAAAAACTGTCAGTGGGGCGGTATCCTTTTTTTTTTTAAAGTTCATGTTTCCACCAAAAGAGTGTATATTAGTTCCTCAAGGGTACGTAATGGTATCAAATGTATACAGGTACCTAAATTAACCCTTTTACAGTACCTTTAACCTTTGTACTGTTTTTCTGAGAGTTAACAAACTTTAACTAAATTACACACATTGTAGACAAAGAAACTTTCACTTCTGTTAGGCGTGGGTTTCACGATGATTTGAGATGAAAGTGGTCTCTTATGAAACTTAAGTGTTAATCCCAATTCCACAGGTGAGAAACAGAAGTATCCGATCACTTATTCAGACATCATAGAGGGAACAAGAAATTTTCACCTGCAAATGAAAATCGGAGGAGGCGCGTTTGCCGAGGTCTACTGCGGAAAATGGGAAAACAAAAATTTTGCGGTAAAAGTTTTCAAACAGGTACTACTAATCCTAAACTTTACATTGTGAAGTATTTCAATGCCGTCATTGAAATTTGTCATACTGATCAAAGGTGTAATCCCTTTAAAACAGGACAATAAGGCTGCTTGGAAGGCATTGTGGGAAAAATTCACCAAAGAGATCGAAGTCCTACAACTGTAGGTTCAGCCAGTCTGTGAATATTTGATCATATTTAAATGTTGCAATAAATTGTGTTATACAATAATTATCTTCTGCATTTTTAGCTACCAGCATCCTAATATCTTGGAGCTATGGGGCAGCTTTTCACAGGAAGATCACTTCTGTTTAGTGTATCCGTACCTACATAATGGATCATTATTTCATAGACTTCATGAGGTAAATCATACCTGTTTGATCTAAAGAGATCTGCTTACTTGAGATCTGCAACATTGATTTTCATATGCTACTTTGAAAGTAACTTTACTGTACTATTGTCTTCTTTAAAGGAAGTGAAAATGCCTCTGTCGTGGCAGGAGCGACTTAACATTATCAAAGGAACAGCGAGAGCAGTTAACCATCTACACACGGCACAACCTTGCATGGTTATTTGTGGAAATATTACAAGGTGCCACCGTGAATTAAGTCTCTTTCATATAAGCAATCTGTTAAATTCCCAGATCTGTAATGTCCGTATTGGTGTTTTTATTTTCAGTATCTCAAATCTGGGCATTTTTACAATTAATAATATTTTTTTAAAGTAACATAGCAAATATACGAGAAGACCAATCTCATAAATCCAGTATGGACTGTTATGTGTGATACGGACTAATCTCTTTATTGTTTAGTGAAAAGATTACATAAGCAAAAGTCATGCACTTGATGCTAAAGTTTTTTTTGGGTTGTTGTCAACAGTTCAAACATACTCTTGGATGAGCACCTGCAGCCCAAATTATCAGATTTTGGATTGGCTCATCTGAGACCCCATACTGTCAACCAGAGCTGCACCATCGTCATGGATACCGCCTCCCGTCGCAACCTCGGCTATCTCCCTGAGGAGTACATTCGAGATGGCAAGCTGTCCGTCAAACTTGACGTTTACAGCCTTGGCATAGTGAGTTTAACAACCTATTAAAAAATAAACCAAGTACGGACGATCAACCCTCATTGTTTATGTTTCGTGTTTTTAGGTTATACTGGAGACGTGTACAGGACAGAAGGTGATACAGGAGACCCAGTTTTTGGTAAATGTGATTTTGTGAAGGTATATTTCTGCATAAACTGAAATATGTTGCTGTTGGTACATATTGCTGCATCTTTCGATTGGTATGTCTGCCTCGTAACTTTTAAAAATCCTGTGTTAAACCATAGTAAAACCAAACGGCACTAATAGACATTTAATTGAAAGATGCAGCAATATGTACCAGGAGCAACCTATTTTAGGCTAGGTAGAGGTTTGTATGGCAAGTGAGCCGGAGTTCCCCATAACATACTGTAACAAAAAATATATAATATGAATCTACTATGTGTCGCTTTGGATTAAATTGCCAAATGCATTTTTAATGGGATTATTGGGAACACCTGTTCAGTTTCTTATTAATGCAATTATCTATTCAACCAATCACATGGCAGTTGCTTCAATGCATTTAGGGGTGTGGTCCTGGTCAAGATAATCTCCTGAGCTCCAAACTGAATGTCAGAATAGGAAAGAAAGGTGATAAGCAATTTTTGAGCGTGGCATGGTTGTTGGTGCCAGACAGGCCAGTCTGAATATTTCACAATCTGCTCAGTTACTGGGATTTTCACGCACAACCATTTCTAGGGTTTACAAAGAATGGTGTGAAAAGGGAAAAACATCCAGTATGCCGCAGTCCTGTGGGCGAAAATGCCAGAGGAGAGTCAGAGGAGAATGAGCCGACTGATTCAAGCTGATAGAAGAGCAACTTTGACTGAAATAACCACTCGTTACAACCGAGGTATGCAGCAAAGCATTTGTGAAGCAACAACACACACAACCTTGAGGTGGATTGGCTACAACTGCAGAAGACCCCACCGGTACCACTCACCTCCACTACAAATAGGAAAAAGAGGCTACAATTTGCACGAGCTCACCAAAATTGGACACTTGAAGACTGTAAAAATGTTGCCTGGTCTGATGAGTCTCGATTTCTGTTGAGACATTCAGATGGTAGAGTCAGAATTTGGCGTAAACAGAATGAGAACATGGATCCATCATGCCTTGTTACCACTGTGCAGGCTGGTGTTGTAATGGTGTGGGCCCCTTACTGCCAATTGGGCATCGTTTAAATGCCACGGCCATCCTCTGATGGCTACTTCCAGCAGGATAATGCACCATGCCACAAAGCTTGAATCATTTCAAATTGGTTTCTTGAACATGACAATGAGTTCACTGTACTAAAATGGCCCCCACAGTCACCAGATCTCAACCTAATAGAGCATCTTTGGGATGTGGTGGAACGGGAGCTTCGTGCCCTGGATGTGCATCCCACAAATCTCCATCAACTGCAAGATGCTATCCTATTAATATTTATATTCATATTTCTAAAGAATGCTTTCAGCACCTTGTTGAATCAATGCCACGTAAAATAAAGGCAGTTCTGAAGGTAAAAGGGGGTCAAACACAGAATTAGTATGGTGTTCCTTATAATCCTTTAGGTGAGTGTATATTCCTAATCAACAATTTTGAACACTATCATTTTCCCATAGAGAGATGTTGTAACATCAGAGTTTGAGGAGAAGGGCTGTGTGGATGCCTGTCTCCGGTTCTTGGATCCAAAAGTGGAATATTGGCCTCCGGCTGTGGCTCTTTCTCTGCTTCGAATCGGCCTAGATTGCACATCGAGCAGAATGCGAGTTCGGCCCGGCATGGATGCTGTTAGTATATATATGCTTTATTAAATAAACCTGTACAATACAAGATTGTATCTGTTTACCCCCTCCATGCCTTTTATTTATGCACGGTCAAGACGTTGCTTGTATTACAAATAAACAAGTGCACGTTGTGATAAACATTATGTGATTTATTTGTTTTAGTGAATTGTTTCCCATGTTTAGGTTCTTCAGAGGTTAAGCCAACTTCTTCCAATCCCCGCATCTCCTGAGGATCAACCACATACACTGGATGATAGCATTGCTTTTCAGGGGCCCTACAGCGTCAATGGTTTTGCTTTCAGCATGCCTACAGAAGATGACGAATCGTACAGTCCCATAGAGGGACACCAACCTCACGGAGTCAGCAGACCGGCGGCACCCTGTGAATGCAGCCAGTCCGAGGTGACTTTCCTGAGTGTTGGAGAAAGTTACTCGAAGGAATCTCTCCTGGAAAATGACAAATTGGTGTCATCAAGTCCAAATGTACAGCCAGACTCTGTTTCTCATCCGGACTTGTATGGGAGTTGGCCTGTGGAGTGCAGCTGTACGGCTGGTGCAGAAGCTCAGGGGTGTGAGGACTGCTGCGCTAATGGCTTTGATAACTCTGTCATATGTGTCACTTTAGGCAAGTACCAAAAAGTTAAAGGATGAAGTCACATTACTCAGCGTTTTTGTAAAATTATTAGTAACAGAATGTCTATGTTTTACTTTTCAGATGATAGTGTGCACTCCTCTCAGGAAGACATTAAGAATCCAGCAAAAGAAAAAATGAGGAATAAAATTCGCCTGTACAACCAAGGGTTAATAAAAACAGAAGAACTTCTCTCTCTAAAGTCAGATGGATTCTGATGCTTACAGGCATTTTAATCGTCGTTGTACTACTTTATCACTAGACACCTTTATTTCCCAGCAAAGCTCTTAATGATTTGTCCAGCAACTAATAAAGCTAACATATGGAATGTTAAGTTATGAAATAAATATTGTACAGTGGTCGTGTTATTATTTTATATAAATAAATAAGAGGAAAATAAATGCTTTTATTGTTTTTATTTGGCACAAATAGTCTCACTACTTATTCATTTATAAATGTTTACATGAGAAACTCAATAAACAGAATGTTGTCGAACATTTCTGCTCATTTAACAGATTGAAATACAGATTTTGTATGTATTACAAACTCTTCAATAACAGTTTGACAGTCTCCACTGTATCTCTTTTGAGTTATACCTTTCAGAAATCCATTTTTGGTTTATTTGTTAAATATTTTAATCAGTTAATTTCTCTCTTTTTTAATTTAATGATAAATTATGGCAGCTCCTTCCCTTTTTTACTTAATAATATGTATTTATTTTGTCCTTTTTTTCATTCACGTTTTAATAGTTATCAATACACCTGACAGGTGAGTTAATTTTTGTTTGCCTCGTGACTCATTGATGGGATTAAAAAAATAATACGTGAAGTGGAGACACTTTTATTTTGACATTATCACATTGGCATTAAAGTGCACTCCTCTTTGACGATCTCCTCTCTTTTGAGTTATAAATTTCTGAAATCCTGCTGTGCTTTTATAGTTTCGAAGTTTATTTGTTAAATATTTTAATTAATCGGTTTATTTTACTATTTTTATTTTTTCTAAATATTACCTTACATATTTGAGCAAATATAAAGTGAACGAAGTTTCATATAAAAATTTTCATCAGATTTACCCAGTTAAGTCACTTGTGGTACAACGTTTTAAAGTGAATATAGAAGATATTTGGGTTTTTTTGTAAAATTTCCCCTGAGACTATAAATCATTTATTTTGGGAGTGTCCCAAAACCCAAATATTTTGGAAAGAGCTCAGTAGGCTACTAACAAAGAAAAGTTAAAAAGTCTGTTAACTTTGAAGAAATTTATGTTATGCTAAAATGTTTTGAAGAGTTTAAAATAGATGTTAAAATATATTTAGAGACAATATCCACAAGCAATAAATTAAAAGCAAGAAAAACTATATGGTTAAGAAATACAATTTTCTCATGTAAATTGCCTTTCCTTTTTATTTGTATTCTCTTCCTCCTTTGTTTTTGTTTTTTTTCATATTACCCCTGACATATATGGTTATATGTACTCTTGTTTGTAAATTACATTGTGTTCTTGTTAATATTCAATAAAAAAATATATTTGAGCAAATATGTAGTTTGTCCTTTTTCCATTCACGTTTTAACATTTTGCAAAACACCTGACACCTGCGTTTATTTTTGTTTGCCTCGTGACTCCATTTTTTTTTACTGTCTATGGAAATGAAACGTGAGGTGGAGAGACTTTTATTTTGACATGATCTGATAAGCTATTGCTGTCGGGCGGTACAGTAACAACACTCAAATGTTACTTTTACCGCGAAGTGTCGAGATCTTTAAACTCGATGCATTACTGCCAAAATGCCCCAGCTCAGTTTAAACGCTGCCACTAAAGTCATATCAGGATATATTTTACCTGAAAAGCACGTTGTTCCGTCAGATCAAGAGGATGTTTCCGAAGAGGAAGATGAAGAGGAGGAAAGACAGCCTGAGTTTTTGGACATGAAGGAGATGAACTCTGTCTCATCGGGAGGACAGATGTTTAATTTCTCTGTTCCGGCGTCAAAAGAAGGTAACACAGTTGTTGTCTTTGATAAGTTATATGAGTTGGAAACAACATGTGCATGTAAACAAGTTGCCTTGTTTACACTGCAGCAAGTACAATTTTGGCAAACTATAACTAAGCAAACATTGTGTAATTTATTAAAACTAAGCCATGATTTTTGTCTTGTCTGACTACATTTGCAGTGGATTTCATTGCTGGTGGTATACAATACCGGGTTGACGGTCGTTTCCCTTTACGTGACCCATGGTGGCTGATCTCGTGCACAGTTCGTCAAGGCCAGCGCAAGGTTTTTCTCAAAGGCTTCCCTTCTTACAGTCTCCGCACTGATCTGACATCAGAAGCAGGACAGTCCGTTTTGTCTCTTCTTCTTACAGCTTGTGATGCCCAACCTGAGTTTGTTACCATGTTTATGGACTGGTTGCCCAAAGACAGACACGTGGATCCTGGTAATGTGATAAATGCACTGCAGGATTTTGAGACGTCAAAACCAGAACATAAAGCCATAGCTGAAGAGCTCAAGTCACGTGTCAATCGCTCAAGTGGGTCCAACTACACTACATTTAGCAGCTTGCCCTTACAAAAACAACCATGTTTTTACTACAAATAGAAGTATAGTTTTGATTTTATGCATATGCAAGAATTTGCTAACAGTGCGCCTGACGCACACGTGACCACCAGATTTTTGTAACTGTGTGTACTTTGTATGCATAGGTCATGCATGCACATGTCTTCTTTAAATATATAAACACACAATATATCAAATGAAAGAGGAGACCCTCTGCTTTCAAACAAACAAACAAACAAACATTAGAGATCAGATTCAGAGCGATGATCAAAACATACACAGAGTTTTTAGTGTTTTTGGATCTGTAGATGCTTCAGTGTTTTATAAGTTGTGTAAGAGTGCCACCTAGTGGATAATAGCTGAAATATGGATTGCCGTAAAACCTTGTCATTGGCAAGGAAGCATTTTGTCCTAAAGGGGACATTTCACAAGACTTTTTTAAGATGTCAAATAAATATTTGGTGTTCCCAAAGTACATATGTGAAGTTTTAGCTCAAAATACCTCACAGATAATTTATTATAACATGTTAAAAATTGCCACTTTGTAGCTGTGTGCAAAAATGTGGCGTTTTTGGGTGTGTCCTTTTAAATGCTAATGAGCTAATCCCTGCACTAAATGTCAGTGCCGTGGTTCGATAATGCAGATTAAAAGGCTCGTTATGGTCGTGCGTAGGTCCTACGGCGTAGAACTTACGCACGACTATAAATCGGGCTTAAGGGGCAGTGTTATTATAATAAGATCCCATTCTGACATCACAAAGGGAGCCAAATTTCAATTACCTATTTTTCACATGCTTTAAGAGAATGGTTTACCAAAACTAAGTTACTATTTTGATCTTTTTCACATTTTCTAGGTTGATACAAGCATTGGGGACCCAATTATAGCACTTATAGCCCCCCTAACCTAAAAATCTACTTTTAAATGTGTTTATATCAGAAAATAAGTTGCCAGTATGTGTGGATAAATATCCTGTTATTATACAAATCCATGTCGTCGTCTTTGTGTAATCTCCTTCAAACCGCAACAGTCACACAAAACAGGCTGTGATGTCCAGTCGACGTCAAATGTGATGTCACATTGATTACACCCCAACCATTACTGCTCACAGACTCCCACTTATGAGTGCGTAGCTCATTCTTTTGCCAGAGACACGTTTTGATGTAGCACATGTGTAAGCGCCTTACCCCTTACTTTGCATACAGGGAGGGGAACAGAAGCTTTCTTTGCATTTAAAGAAACGTTTTTCATTGCAGCCACACATGGTCATGTTCAACATCATATGATGAAAGATCTGTGTGGGGTATTCTGAGCTGAAACTTTACAGACACATTCTGGGGATACCAGAGACTATTTTTAATTTGCTAACAACACCTAGGTTAGGGGCCCTTTAAACATGGAAAAAGTCAGATTTTCATGTCTTCTTTAATTAACGAGAAAATTTGTCAACGACGGGGAAAGAGTTAAATGACAATAGAAAAAGATCTATACAACGCTGCCAAAGATGAACAGTTAAATATGTATGTAATTTAAAATCATAAATACTTGTCTTCTTTCTGATCCACACATTAGGTGCTTGGAAACATGTGAGAGTTGCCAGCTTGTATCCTGGTATCATGAAGTACTTGCCAACTTTGCTCCCAGGCCAGTTTATGTCGATAATAAACAAAGAAATAATGGAGAGCCCACCGGAAACAGAAGAGAGCAGTAATTCAACTGAGCCTGCACAACAGCAACAAAATAATACAGGTGTATTGGCCAAACTGGAGGAGCTTATAAAGACTGATGTTTGGAAGCTGGGCTTCAACTATGTAAGTAAGCTTTCTTACATTTTATCATGACATGAGTATCAAATCCATGACCTTTTGCGCAGCTAAAAAGAAATGTTTAAATTATGGGAATAAATGGCACTTCCCTTTTTTCAATAGATCATGTATAAGGAATTAGACCTCGTCCGTTGTGAAGCAAAACTGGATGCCTTTAAGCTCTGTGATCTATTCAACACTATCCCAGAGCTTCAGAGGAATGCGCTGCAGTTGTACACGTATATCAAAGACCACTGTAGAATCACGGGAAGCACGTACATTCAGCAAGACATGTTGGAAAAGAGGATGGGGTACGAGCTTGTTTGGGAAGCTGGGCGTTTTCTTGAGGAATTAGGTGTGCTGAAGAGGGAGAGGAAGAAGGTGATTCTTCGAAACTTCTTCGGCTATGAGAAAGGCATTGGTGAATGCCTTAAATCCCTGGTGGACGGAAAACCCTGGAAAATCCAATTGGATGTCCGAGAGGTTCTTTCCCAGGCTCAGCGGGAAAGATTGAGGACCAAGGCTTGTGAATCTGATGCAAAAACGTCATTACCAGAACCAGAGCCTGTAGATCTCGCTGAAGTCCAGCTTGGTTCTTCAAACGTAGACCACGATGGGATAACATTGCCGTGTTTATCAGACTCCGACTCAAATCCTGATCAAGCTGTTGTCAATTTGGACCCCGATCAGGTGCGGGCGGCAGAAATGATGTGCGACAACCCCGTGACGGTGATCAGTGGAAAGGGGGGTTGTGGAAAGACCACAGTGGTGAGTCTGGTCTTCAAGGCGGCTATGCAGCAGCAGACAAGTGACATGGAAGAGGTTTCGAAAGCTTGTAAGGACTTTCAGAATGACTCTCAGGACTCTAGCGATGGGCTGCTGCCAGACCAATCTATGGAGGAGCAAGACGGTACCAGCAAGAAGGGCGACGGTGATGAAGAAAAGCCTATAGAAGTTCTCCTCTCGGCTCCTACAGGGAGAGCTGCTTCACTTCTTACTAAAAAAACCAGTTTTACAGCTTACACCATGCACCAGGTAAAAAAATTTTTTCTTTTTGAATATTGTGATAGAGCCGCGTAATGAATAACATACAGCCAGGTCAATGCTGCAAAATAAATCCAATAGGGTGACCAGGAACTAGGGCTGGATGATATGGCCAAAATTTCTATTGCCGATATGCTTCTAAATTTTGGTTGACATGGTATAAATCTCATAACGGTATAAATGTTAATTTCTTTGCCCAACACTGTGGACCAGTATATCTGTTTAAACAAGTTGATCATAGTGTTTTGTGACTTTTTACATCAGGTTTTATGGAGTTTCATGAATGCTAAAAAAGATGAGTCGGGGGCACCCGGGTACTGGAAGTTCTCAAATGTGCGAGTGCTGGTGGTGGATGAAGGCAGTCTTGTGTCGGTTCAGATCCTTCACTCCCTCCTCAACATGCTTACCAAACATGCACAACTCCAGAAGTTTATACTTTTGGGTAAAGGCATCCCACATGCAACTCCTTTATTAGAACGAAATATACAATTATGCATTTGAATTTTTTTTGTAATTGCAGGAGATGTGAGACAGTTGCCCAGTATTGATCCTGGAAACACACTGTACGATCTGTTTGAGGGTCTCAGGACGGTCCACTGGGCCATCGAGATGCGGACAAACCATCGCGCCGAGTCTGAGCTCATTGTTAGAAACGCTGGACTGTGAGCAGATAGCTGTTTATACTTTGTGCAAGTTGGTTGTATTATATAATTTCATAGCTTTGGGTCACGAGATGAATCTCATTTGATTGTGTATTGCTTTGTTGTATTTTGTAGCCCAGTCCTCATGACCTTTTAATCACATTTGTTTTTAGAATTTCAGAGATGGGTAAAAAGAGATGGTATAGTCCATTGAAGTTTGATGCCATCATAAACATGGCTGATCCCTCAACAATCCCATCTGATAAAAGGTTTATTTTTGTCAAGATCTGTGGGGAAAACTATAATATGGGTGAGTTTACATTACATTCTGCTGAATTAATATATTTAATGAATTTTCAATATGTAAGCTAGGTGCTACAAAGAGGCCATAGATATATACACTAGATGTCGACTTGGGGTTCTAAGCCTGCGTCAAAACCGCCGCCATCTTGGAACAGGGATTTTGTGATAGTGAGTAGCTAGGTAAAACTGCTATCTCCGCCTGATTCATGGATGATGTCGGACTTTTGTGCTGTGATGGATGTAAGGCCTACTAGCACTTTGCATTATAGTTAGAAAAAGTAGATTTTTCATAATATCCAAACTTAAAATTTTTTCTAGACTCAATGCTAAATACATGTCTGACTGATGAAATGAACCAAAAGAAAACCCAGAAAATCGCATTCATGACGATTTAATGTGATTTTATTTCCGTCACACCATTGTCTACAATGACGCTGATGCAGGATTCCCCTGTTTCAAGATGGCGGCTCTATTTGACACATTCGGTCCAATGAACTGCCGTAGCCAAGGTGACATCTAGTGTATATATATCTATGCAAAGAGGCTAAAGAAGAGGTTCTTTAATCAAAGAACCACTGCTGGGTTCTTAGGAGGTTCTTGATGGATTTAAGGCCCTGTTTACACCTGGTATTGAGATGCATCTTTGTCAGTTGGATCACAAGTAGACAAGAAGACGCATTTTTACGCAGTATTACAATAATCGTTTGTTGCTGCCCTAGTTGATGCGCACTAATACGTTAGAGTACCGCTGCTTGTTATGTACATGTTTATTTAAGGGCTTTACTAGATATTTAAGAGCAACTGATAAAATGAATATTAATAGGGTGTTCATGATAATGTACCTCCTTTGTGTCTGTAAACTTTACAATAACTAATTTAATTCAGTAATGCGTTTGTCATTGTCGGTTCACGTTTCAAACAGTCACAGCATTTATTAATTTTTGTTAACTTTGGTTACTAACAAAAAACTTTCAGTTTACAGTTCATGTTAACCAAAAAAAAAAGGATTTAACTAATGTTGACGACATACAATGCATTGACCCATCGCTGACATGACTTATTTGGAAACAAAAGTTGATGTGAAATATTTATTTGTTGTGCCTTTTTGATTAATTTTTTTTGCTTAGACCTCCAGAATGCCATACAATTTTTACTTGAGAAAGGTCCTGGACTTGAAGATGATATAACATCGCAGTTTGTGGCTTTTAGGAGGTAAGACCTCATTTAAAGATCATTACTGAATAAGTGAACTGATAACAGTATAGATCTGTAATAAGCAAGAATAAAACAAAGTAAGTAACGACCTTGGCCAGAAAAGCTTTTACGGTTTATTGACACTAACCTTCAATATGTTTGATGTGATGTATTACACTTTTGATATTGATTCTACGCAGTAGCAATTAGTGAGCAGGAAGGAAAGCCATGAAATCAAGGCCCCGCCCTCGCTCTTGCAGAATGCGCATATCACAGCTGTCAATCATGATGTGACACCACTGTTTTTATAGCATTAAATAACTAACTAAAAACAAACTTATTTCAAAAACAAACACTTGAATTTACATCAGCGTGATAAAACTACAGTAAATGACAGAAACCAGCTTTGGAAAAAAGATAATTTAATATGTTGGTCTCAAGTCCCATTAAATAACATGGGGTAGGCGGGGTTTATGATCAATACTGGGACCAGTTACTGGGGGGGCGATCGAGGCGTTTTGGCTCCACTTTTCAGGGCTTGTGCGGCATTCTTGGACAGTACACATTTGGATCATCTGTCCATTGTCAATGTTTTGTTACTGGACTCTTTGTAGACTGATTTTGTTTAATCAGTAAATGTTAACATGCCCACCATGTTAAGTAAATGCTGATCTTCTCATTAAAGTTGTTTTTTTCTTACAGGAAAGACTGTGAGTTGATCAATGACCTTTGCTGCTCACATTATTCTAAACATATTACAAAGTAAGTAAATAGTATAAAAAAGACACTTCAATTTTATTAAGAGGCTTTCACTACTTTCATAGATTTGACATTTTTTAGAAGCATATGCGGTTTCATATAGATTTTAATGTTTGTTTGTTTGTTTTTTAAACAGGACTCACAAAAAAACGTTTGACTTTCGACGGGACGATAAAGTTTGCTGTACAAAGAATGGCTACGTCTCAGAAAAAGACGAAAAACCTAGACGAAATCGTTCTCGTCACACTCTCGAAGCCTCCTTCAATGCTACTGGATCTTCACGCAGTTTTTCAAAATCCCAGATAAATGACCAGTCTGAAGTGAAAAAAGAACGACTGTGCAATGGCGAAATTTTCTTCATTACAGAGGTACTGGACTTATTTTAAATTGATTAAAAATAACATTAAACAGGAAAATTTTTATGTGGTTTGGCTGTTCGTTGAAACGACAATGGCGTTTTGGGTTCCTAACTTTTTGATTATATTTGTCGCTCTGTAGAAAATGTGTATGTGCGCAGGCTTAGTGTTTCTTTACAAGGTAACATTACCTTCTGCTGACCTGACATCGTTGTCTTGATTCGTATAAATGTGGATCTTTTTAACAATGTTGTCGTGTGCCCATTAAATCTATCACGCAAAGAACAATCTTTTCCACTGTCGTGTAAACATAGCCTAAATCCACAAATTACAAATTTGCAAAAAATAGTAAATGTATTGCTATTTTACACCAATCACAGGATTCAACACATGAAGACATGGATGAAAAGCCCAGAAAGAGGCGGTACCTTACGTTAGATGATAAAAACGGGCGGGTAGTAACTGCCAGCTTCAGGGAGCTTCAGAGAGAGTGTAAACTGCGCCACGCTTGGGCAAGAACCATACATACGTTTCAGGTATTAGGTTCACACATACACACAATCACATAATTTCTTTAAACTTAAATTTCGTAATACTGAGCTTAAACATTTTATCTAGTTAACTATTCCTTTTTTGTTGTTACTTTTAAGGGATCAGAGGCGGAAACTATTGTGTACGTTCTTGGAGATAGCAGGGGTCAAAACTGGCAACATGTTTACACGGCTGTGACTCGGGGTCAGAAGCGCGTCTATGTGGTGGGTAAAGAGGACGACATAAAAAGAGCCATCAAGAAACCGATCATCCCTCGTAAGACGCGATTGTGCAGCCTTGTCAAGAAAGTGGTCGCCCCACCAGGTGCTGAAGAGACCCTGACTCAGTCAGGCATTAGTCAAAGTCCAGTGGTGACCCAAGATTTTGGACCTTCACAGTCCACACCAACTCTGCACACCCCCAGCTTCTCCCAGGCGTTCTGTAGAAACACCAGACCTTCATGCGTGCGACACCTCTACAAAAACATTGAAGCACCTGATACGTCATTACAAGATGACATGGCATTCAGTCAAACATATTCTTGGTCACCCATGTACAATTGTGATGAGTCAACTACGACACAGAATGTAAATGTGTCCAAATTATCTGATTGTGTTGAAGATGAAGCACTGGGAGCGATCACCTCTTCCCCAATTGAAAGCGGCAGGTCATCGAAACGCCTGGGGCTAGCAGACGACTGTACCACACCGAGAAAACTAGCAAAGGTAACAGACTTTTTAAATGTTGTAAAGTATTTTTGTGGAAATTAAGGTGGAATTTTTTTGATAAAAAAACTCTTATGCTGTGTACACATCGAACATAAAGCATTGCATTCCTCGCTTTAGATTACTCGCGGGATTAAACTTCAGGTCATGTGAATTTTTTGCTTGTTGAATATTTAAAACTTGCGCAAAGACGCGTTTAAGGTGAATTGCACATGTTTTTGCGGCAATCACACCACCCAATTTCCATAATTCGCATAGCCCCACGCACATACACGTCTATTCGCGTCTTTGCATTGACTTTGTATGTAATCGTTGAATTTTTGTTTGGTCTGTATGTCTCATTATGCTGCATGCACACCACTAGTGGAGCATTATCGTTCTGTGCACACCAAATGCGAGCATCGCGTCCCCTTATCTAG
This sequence comes from Paramisgurnus dabryanus, assembly GCF_030506205.2. Taxonomy (NCBI): domain Eukaryota; kingdom Metazoa; phylum Chordata; class Actinopteri; order Cypriniformes; family Cobitidae; genus Paramisgurnus; species Paramisgurnus dabryanus. The sequence goes on along the minus strand of NC_133337.1, from coordinate 29,400,746 downwards.
ATGACCTGTGGGATTTTGCTTCGTGTCATACAAATTCTTTATTGAATATTTTCAACCTGTGCAAAGACGCGTTTGAGGTGAATAGCACATGTTTTTGCAGCAATTGTGCATCCTGATTGTGTTCCTTTGTCTAGATTACTCGTGGGATTTTGCTTCGTGTCATGACAATTCTTCATAAAATATTTGTAACTTGCGCGCAGACGCATTTGAGGCGAATTTCGCAATGTTATTCGCATATATTCGCATGCGTCGCTATTCGCATATATTCGCATGCGTCGCTATTCGCATATATTCGCATGCGTCGCTATTCGCATATATTCGCATGCGTCGCTATTCGCATATATTCGCATGCGTCGCTATTCGCATATATTCGCATGCGTCGCTATTCGCATATATTCGCATGCGTCGCTATTCGCATATATTCGCATGCGTCGCTATTCGCATATATTCGCATGCGCCGCTATTAGCATATATTCGCATGCGCCGCTATTCGCATATATTCGCATGCGCCGCTATTCGCATATATTCGCATGCGCCGCTATTCGCATATATTCGCATGCGCCGCTATTCGCATATATTCGCATGCGCCGCTATTCGCATATATTCGCATGCGCCGCTATTCGCATATATTCGCATGCGCCGCTATTCGCATATATTCGCATGCGCCGCTATTCGCTTGCGCCACTAGTTTTGTGTATTTTGTTCTGTTTGTGTTTTAAAGTTATTTATAATAAGTCAAGTATACTGTTCAGTCCACTGACATCAGACTCATTTTGGATAATAAAGTTTATTGTTAACTTCTTGCCTATATACATATCTTTGTCACATCAATATAAGTGTTTAATCACCACATTTGTAAGTGATCATTGCATTGCATGTATATTGTGTTAATGTATATAGTGTATTCTATGTACAGTACTGTAGTGTATATGTGTACTGTAATAGGAAATACACCTAAAGAGTATCGGCCGATATATCGTTATCTGTCTTTTTTTAGTCCCTAATATCTGTATATCGGCCCGAAAAAAACGCATATCGGTCGGGCTCTAATTTTCAACTTGCGCAATGATGCGTTAAAGGTGAATAGTGTGTTTTTGTGCAGTCGCGTTGCTGGAAGCTTGGCAACTTCCAGCAACACAAGCAACGCTGAGCATTGGCGACAGAAAGTCCAGCTGCGTAACAAAATTGGCGATGTGCACGTAACATTACTGTGCTAAGGCTTGTGAGTAAATAACATTCTGTAACCTCTTTCTTTAGCAAACCACTTCAGAAGAGTCTCCATTATGCAGCACGAGGATGAAGCTTCTCTCTATCGCAAGTCCCAGCCCAAAATCCCACGGCAGGCAGCTCTTCTCACAAAGTTCTTCTCAAAGGGAACAGCCTTAGCCTTTGTTACGTTACTAAAGATGAAAAACCAAACAGAATAGGTTGTGCCACTGTATTTTCTTGAAAAAATACATTTTTCATTTAAAATTTATATTTCACATAATGTGAGTTTCCAAATAATTGTGCATGTAGCTGCTTTAATAATTGTAAATTATGAATAATTTGGTAGTTTTCAAAGAATAGAGGGTTCGGACATGTTATTTTGTTCTATGCATTGAAACAACTTGTAAAATCTTCTTTTATCGTTTTTGTAAAATATTGCACAGATTTTAAAAAGTAGGTGCTCCAATATACTGCATCCATTTATTTTTTACTGTTCAGTCTAACAAATTGTAAATGATGGTATAATAGGGAAATTGTAGATATGTGGTTCTGTTATTTAATTATTATCAAAGTCTAATGTCAAAGTCAGACAAAGAATATCATTGTGTAAAACTGCTCTAAAATGTTTAAGGTTATATTGTACCCTGACGTCTAAATAAATCTGGACATTTTATGTACATTCTTAGAAATTAAGGTACAAAAGCTGTAACTGGGGCGGCGGGACCCTTTTAAAAAGTACATCGTTTGTACCTAAGAGGTAATTTTAATACCTCAAAAAACTCAAACTTTTAAATACATTTGGGGATATGTACTTAAATATCTTGTTATGCATGATGTTGGTTTTTTAACCTTACACCTGTTATGGATGTTTATTTCACAGACTTATTATGTTGGTTACATAAATGGTTGCAAATTATCAAGCCAGGTAATATCAGGTTTTGGCTATGTGCATTAAAGTATAGACTTGTTCATGGCTTTCCATCATTCATTTTGTGTCTTTCAATCACTGGTTAGTTTCACAAATCTGCTTTTTAATCGCCATACTTTGACGTCACACGCGGATCTTGCGCAGCCCACCACGTAGTCAAACCAATGCTTGTTTATGGTATCAGCTGGTTTTTGTTTTAGTACTGCCCTTCTGTTTTCATCATACATGTTTTTAATAAGTTTCTGTATGTTTGGGCTGGAAACTAAATGTAGAAACTATGGTGAGAATGTGAGACGTTCTGTTGTCCAAACATTCTGCATTAAATGTTATCATCATCATATCTTTTTCTTCATCATATTGGCCATTTCTCAATCTAAATGCTGCATCCTGCGGAGGTCGCATATGCAGTCTGCATACGTCACCAAACCTGATTTATTTGAGTTAACTGAGCATTACATTCGCAAATCATAAGCATATTACAACAATTTTCGATTAAATAAGAATAATATTTCAAAATTTTAACAATTTTAAAGTTAACTAAGACGTATTAATGACGTATGCAGCCTGGAAATGAGACCTCCGGAGGCTGCAGCCTTCGGATTGAGAAACGGCCATTACCACCCGTTAGGATAAACGTCATTACGCGCTCCCTGCGGGGCTGTGCAATGATTGGTTAAGAGCGTGTCGCGGGGCGTTACCCCGGAAGTTGCAGCAGTAGCGTGAAAGCTGTCAATGTGCGAGCAGTCTCTGATCAAATCAAACGTTTATCTTAATTCAATCAATTCTTCATCATGTCTGCTAGAAATTTGGGAATGGATCTTGGTGAGTATTTTAATCGCTTTAATGTGAAGTTATAGTTTTGTAACCCCCATCTAAATAAAGCTATTATTTGTACACGGTAGATGGACATTTAATTAAAAAAAATATACATAAATAATAGTTCTTTGCAAACTAAAATTTAATTAAGTCATTGTGGTGCACTTTGTGGTACGTCTACCATTGCACACATATTGTGCAAAGTTTATACAAAGTGTTGTGAGTGGTTAATGTATAACTCACTTAGTAAACTGCGTTTACTAAATCAACATTCATTTGCCCTGTGTAGATGTTGGGAACCTTAAATCATGTTTTATTATTCATGTATTGCATGCAATCGAAACAATATGGCGATTTTATGTTTCCTAATGAATATCACATGGTGCATGTGACTCCCATTAAGCAGTGGACAAGAACAACACAAAGCAAAACATACCGAAGTATTTCTTCCCATTATTATTCGTTCTCATCCTATTTTAGATCTGGAATGGGTGTCAAAAGTCCGAGTCAACACCCAGGCTGTTCTTAAGAGAGCCCAGCAGATACAAGGACGCAAAGTTGCCAAAAAACAGTGGCAGGTAAAGAGTCAGATCAGCTGATGCATTAGTTCAATGGTTTCATGTTGTAAATAGTTGTATACACACATCCTAATTGAAATGTTTTGTTATTTGCACTGTAAAATCATGTGTGAATGCACTTTCGTCCTCTGCTGTAGGCGGCTTGGCTGCTAAAGGCTGTCACGTGCATTGATCTGACCACCCTTGCCGGTGATGACACGCCATCTAATGTCCATCGCCTCTGTATGAAGGCCACACAGCCCATTTGTTGTGATCTGCTAAAGAGCATAGACATGCATGAACAAGGTTTGCTTACGTAGGAAGCACATGAAAATAAAGACTAGTTAAACGATAAATGCTTACCTAGTCTTGCATGATACAAATTTGTCATTTTTTTTGTGTTTTCTACATAAAATCACACTATAAAGAACATTTAGTGAAAATATAACCTTGATATCTTTAATGTTGACAGAGTGAGGTCATGTCAAAGATTGAATAACATTCATAACTGGCCGCCCACAGGCCTAATGCCGCCCTCCACTCATCTAATTTAAAAGCAGCGTGTTAGCCGCCTATCCACTGTACCTGATCTCTCACACGTTGACAAGGATTTACATTAAACTTAAATTTCATTACGACTGCCACTAGGGGGCGAACTCTGACAGTCGTGTCCGAATGTAGTGTACAATGGAAAGGCGGTTTAGCATATATATCTTTAAAATATTAAAAAAGAAAACATGAAGTGCAATTTTTGTCAACGGGAGAAGACTGACTATATGTTATGAATACTTTAAAATAATAATTTATAAAAGTTAAATAGTTCAGCATTGCAGTTAGTGCTATACAAAAATACATGTGTTGATTATTTATAGTTGATTATTCATAGTTGAACTATTAACATTTGGTTCTTGCTATGCTAAACTGCAATTGTTTTTAAAATAATAAAAAAGAAAATGAGTTTTCAGTAATTAAAAGCCAAAATACTGGATACAAGATGTATGCATATTTATTGAAAATGCATGTTTTTTTTATATGACCAATAACAAAAAATTAACAAAAACAAAAAAATATATAAAGGGTAAAAGTTTGGACCGCATCATATTTACATTTCTAAAATCTGGCCTTTAAAGAAGAGTAGTTGAAGACCCCTTAAAAAAATTACATTACTTGTCGATATACATCTGTCCACAAGAGGGAGGCAAAGCTCTCCACAAATCAAAAGAGATCAGTTTGTGACCAGATACATGCATGTAATAATAACACAAAAATAATGCTTAATTTGTGTATGAATACTCCTAGGTATCACAACCGCTGCTGTTTGCGTATATCCGTCACGGGTGGCCGATGCAGTGAAATCTTTAAAGGCAGCCAACTCCAATCTTCCTGTTGCATCAGGTAAAATATTTCAAACTTCGCACCCAAACCACACTTTGTTTCGAGAGCCTCTTATTTCTTAAAGATTCAGAGAGCATGAACTGCATTGTCTGCTTTGTGTTTTTGTGTTGGCTCCTAGTGGCAACTGGTTTTCCTGCTGGTCAGACGCCATTAAAGACCCGTCTGGAGGAGGTCCGAATGGCTGTGGAAGACGGTGCTATGGAGATTGACATCGTAATCAATCGGACTTTGGCACTTACGGGGCAATGGGCAGGTGTGCACAGTTTCCAAGAATTATGCATAATTAATATTAATGGGGTATGCATAATTAATTATGAATAAATTAAATTAATGGCATATGCCCTTAAATATACAATTTATGAAAATAATAACTGCATGTACGTTTTTTTTTTTTTGACCCATAGTATGTTTCTGTTTTGGTTTCATGACTACGCTCTTAAAAAACGGTACTCAAAAGCTTTCACTGATGTGGTTCCCGTTTTACCTTTGTACCTAAAGGGTGCATATTAGTACCTCAAAGGTATATACTGGTACCTAACGGGTACCTAAATGATAAAATTTAGGGCTTTTTTTAAAAAGGGACAATACCAGTGACAGCTTTATGCGTTTTGTCTGACAGTTTATACTGAATTATTGTCTCTCATGATCTCTTTAGCCCTATATGATGAGATAAAGCAGTTCAGAGAGGCCTGTGGGGACGCTCATATGAAGACCATCCTGGCAGTGGGAGAACTGGGAAACTTCACAAATGTCTACAAAGCCAGTCTGGTGTCCATGATGGCAGGTTAATATAGTTACACGCTTTCTATATACTATTAGTTATGGTTGGATAAGTTGCTAAACACCACCTTCGTCAAATGTGAGATAATATTGACCCAATGGAGATTTTTGCATGCACTTAGAACAAAGTCTTCAACCTTTTTTAGGCCAAGGAGCACTTAATGGCGGGGTGCATGATCTCTGAACGCCCCCAGTAATCCCACCACATACCCTCAAGGGTCCCCAGACCCCTGTTGAAGACCCATGGCTTGGAGGGTTTTGCAGAAAATTTGTTAAACATTTGAAAAAATAATGCATTTCTATTACAGACTTTCAAAAAAATGCTCATTAATAAGAAAACATAAATTCAGTATCGATGCAGTCTGATGTTTTGTCCACAGCGTGGTGCTATTGTTCATCCTTTACACGCTCGCTCTTTAGATGCCCAATGACGCACACATACACGGCCAGCAGCCACTGTATGCTTAAATAGCCATCGCACATTAAGCCGATTACTGTACCCAATTGTCAGCAGCTCTGATAGGGATCGTTATTAAAATGCATTGCTTTTGTCGCCGCGCTCGTTCCTTAATCTCCCCTTGTTCCTATGAATTGCGTATGAGGTTTCTGAAATTGAATGATAATTTCACCTATTAATCTGCGACGCCGGAGCTATTTTACTCCCACGCGCTCCGGCAGTGTCCCCCCGCTCCGGCGCAAATGAATAGAGCTTCATTACTGTCGCCCGCGTTTAATAACCGTTATCCATTATCGTGTAATTAAGACTCCCCAGAACGAATCTGAAGGATTATGTCATTTCGAGAAACAGGCTGAGGGATGGAGCGCAAGCCCGTCTGAGGGAAGAGAAAGAGGTGCGGGGGGGGATGGATAAAAAATTGGAAAAACACATAGAACGTATCTTTAATGAACTGGAAAATGTTCATCTTGCTCGGGAAGGTAATGAACGGTCATTAGACGTGAGAGGCGGGCGGGACGGGACAAGAACCGCTCCACAGTTTGCGCTTCATCCATTAGAAGCGTCATTTTATCTTCTATTTTTATCGGAACGCTGATAAACCGTAATTGGCTATGAAGGAGAGGAAGAGAGAAATGAAGGTTCTTATTGATGAACGAATGCACACCCACTGTGCTGCAGACAGGACCATATGTTCTTGTCTGGCCTCTGCGGGCATCGCGACTAATGTCCTGTCGGGACGCAAAATCTGACGACTGTCCGACGTGCATGAATCAAGGCCCTAAAATGTACAGGAACTATTTTCAGAGCTCGTGTTTGACCTGTCGGACGGGAAAACACAAGTTGCTAGACGATTACAACATTTTTAATGTACAAAGCATGATACCCATTTTATTAAATTCCTAGCAAGACAGAGATGATGCATTGTGAACAAATCTTTGTGATTGGTTCTTGCAGGGTTCTTGAAAGTTTGTGAATCTGGGAAAAAATTCAACGCCTTGGGAAGTTTTTGAAAATATACATGCATAGATACAGGTCATTGAAAGTGCTTGAATCTATTTTATGCAAAAAACACATGAAAACGTCTCTGGTTACGTATGTAACCGTTGTCCCCTGAGAAGGGAACGAGACGCTGCGTCTCCCTTGCCATACTTCCTGCGTCCCTGTAACGCCATCTTTGGCAATATTTTTTAGATAGCCATATACTTCCTGGCTCCCGCATCACCCTGTCTTTGTCGTTAAGCCTCACCATTGGTTGAATTTGATATACACATTCAGACGCACTTACCCCTGGAGGCGTCCCCAAAGTGTCACCGCAGTGACGCAGCGCAAGTTCCCGCGAAAGGGAACTGTAACAATGTGTCTTTAAAGGTAACACAATGTAACCTTGCTCTCATTTAAAATGTTTGAGGGTATTGGACCTGGAAAGTCCTTGAAAGGTCCTTGAATCTGATGTTAACTAAGGTGTGGGAACCCAGTTTTTGGGCTGTTTAACTTAATTAACTTAATATTTGGAAGTTTTTGCAAAGTTGATGTGTTTCCATCAGCGGTATTTTCAATACACAATGTCAAATTGCGCAATTTAAATGGTAATGGAAACGCAGCTACTGTGAGATGCGTGCCAAATAAACTCGACACAAGATGGCACCCGGTGCTTGGTGTCCGAATTTACCGTATTGTCACGAATATAAGACGAGTCTGATTATAAGATGACATTCCTTTTGGAAAAATGCTTTTTGAAGACCAAGCCTTGTCTTTAATGAAGAAACTGCTTTAATTTGAAAATACTTTTTTATAAGTTAACGGGGACCTGTTTGGTTCCCCTCCATCCTTCAATACTTTTCATGCCATATATAACCTGCATTCAATCTGTATTAAATAATAATAATAATAATAAGCCTAGGCTGTCCTTCTCATTGTGAAAAAACACGTAGCCTTATAATATTTCATTAACAGTCTGACTGTACTTTATCAGGTTAGTTTAGTCCAGAACTTGTTTATGTGTATTTGGCGCCACCTACCCCATATTTGCAGTCTAGAGCTGGAATATAAGAGGACATAATTTTTTAACTCATTCCCTGACAGACATTTTTTGTGATTTTTACAAAAGTTTCGCAAAATGCCTTCCAGGAAAATGTTCTTTTTAAAAATATATAATCATACAAATAAATTAAATGAAAGAACAGACCCTCTGCTTTCAAACAAACAATAAACAAACAAAACCGGGAAAAAAAAATTCTCAGCTTATAAACTCTTAAACATGGGTATTTTTCTTTAAAAATATTTTTTTTTTTAGCAAAAAGCTTAAATAATTGCATTTATTGTGAAGGAATGTTGTTAGAGATCAGATTCAGAACGATTATCAAAACATACACAGAGTTTAAAATTAGTAAATAATGTTTTGGCTTCAGTTTTTTTTTTTGTGTGCAGTATTGCAGATTAACATAAAAATTAATCGCGATTAATCGTTAGCAGAATAAAAGTTTTTGTTTACATCACATATGTGTGTAAACTGTGTATAATAAATATGTATATATATAAATATGAACACATTCATGTATAATTTTAAGAAAAATAAATGTATATATTAAGTAGGGGTGACCCCGAATAGTCGAAGATTCGATGCATCGATAGGAGATGCCTGATTCGACTACCAATCTCATAGTCGAAATCGTCGCAGATGTGTTATGAAATGAGGATCATTTAATTTTGGCCGTATATGGGTGCACACATTATCTGATTTCACATATAACAGCTTTCTCACAATATATTAATATACTGCATATTATGATAATGCTGCAAATAATATGTGAAGTAGCAGCTTTCAATAAATATTTTTAAAATGCGTTAATAAATCCAACAACCCCTGTGACCGGGCTTCACGTCCATAAGAGGTCTCTATGTTAATAAAGCCTTGCCTCTTTGTTTCGACATTTAAAAGACAAAGCTGGCAAATTAAACTATGTCTTTCGTTCTTTTAATAATTTCTATATTTTATTTTATTTATAAATCACTTTGGGTTATCTGATTTAACTATTTGGCTTGTGTTTTGTTTCCGTGCACTTGAGGCATTTTGCATATTTGTTCTGCACTTTGTTACTTCTGACCTTATTTTATTAAAAAAAAATTGTATTTATTATAAACGTAAATTCCGATCTAATTTAAGTCTGTAAATTTTGGATAGCTTTTCGTTGTATCGATGTTGCGCTATTGCGTGCTGGCCATGCTTGCTAATTTAGCCGAACGGGCTAGGTGCTCTGCGTCTCATATTTAGGAGTTCATCAAACTAAACATTAAAAAACGGATGTTTTTCGACGAGTATAAGTTTTTAAAATGTATTTAAAACATATATTGTCTATCTTAAAGTTAAACTACAAAACAGGTAAGCCGTTTTTTTTTATTTCGGTGATGAAACGGAAACTAGTAGGCTATCTGCACCGAACCTATTTCTGCCTGACACGAATGTCTTTCTTGTGATTTAATATTATGGTCAGTCGGTGTTCACTTTCAAATGATAGCAAAGAGATTCCTGAAATAAATAATATAATAAGGTCTTTCTGTATCTAAAGTGAATACAGAGATGATCAAAGTCAAAGCAAGCAAGCAGGTATTTCTGTGCTAAATAATAACGCGTAGTGTCTATATAATCATTAATTTCAGTGTTTTTCTTGTTATAAATTAACGTTTAATGAATTGTATATAAAGATTAGTTTTTATCATTTACAGTCACAATCACAAATTATTTGTCATTTCTCATTTGTCGGGTTTTTTTGGTCATGACTGCTTTGACGCGCTATCTCCAAATTAAATAAAAACACGTAATTGTAGCCGGAGTTTCCAAGGCAGGATTACCTTTGTTATTTTTTTAGGTTTAGTTATCAAAATGTATTTTTGTGTGATGTTCTGTAGATCGTGGCTTTAAAATGTTATGAGGAATAATTAAACAAATGTTGCCTTACATTTTACCTTAAAAAATATATATATAAATGCATCGTCAGTTTTGTCTTCGTTTATTACTTGAAAGACAGTTTTGCTCACTTTATCAGACAGTTGTTTATGTGTGCTGCTTGTGAAAGAAAATAAAAGTTACCAATTTGTACCTGGTCTGGCCCCCTCCCAACCCATGCATACAAACATAGATGATTCGACTATCGGTCGACTATGGAAAGATTCGAAAATTCTGATTCGAATATGTAAATCCTTAGTCGAGGACACCCCTAATATTAAGTATTTATATTTATATATAATATAAATGATACATAAATATACAAATGTATATACACATGTAAACATATACATGCATGTGTGTACATTTATTTATACAAAGTTATTATACACAGTTCACACACATATATGATGTAAACAAAAACTTTTATTCTGCTAACGATTAATCGCGATTAATCGTTAAGCATCCCTAATGCAAATGTTTTCTCTTAATAGACAAGATAACTCGTCAATAGTGGGGAAAGAGTTTAGAGGCATTTCTATAAAAAGTCTTCTTGTATTCGGGACAATACGGTATTCACTTGTTTTAATGTAATCATTGAAGTGGACAATATTGATGTAGGGAATAGTGAAAGAGCGTAAAGGGTTAGACCGTTCTAATAATAATTGCTTAATAAATGCTAATAATTTACGAGTCTACGTTTGCTTTCCAACCAGGGTCAGATTTTATCAAAACTTCAACTGGCAAGGAATCGGTCAACGCCACTTATCCTGTAGCTGTAGTAATGGCACGAGCCATTCGTGACTATTACCTGAAGACAGGCCATAAGGTAGATGACCCATTGTGCTAATTTTACATCTAGTTTATCCAGCAGGGCGTTTGACTCATTTTTTTTGTCTCTTCCTCAGGTGGGTTTCAAGCCCGCGGGTGGCATTCGTACGGCTCAGGAGTCTGTGGTGTGGTTGGCCCTGATGAAAGAGGAACTAGGTGACGATTGGCTGAATCCTCACCTTTTCCGAATAGGTGCAAGTAGCCTGCTCGCTGACATTGAACGGCAGGTAAATAAAGCAATGCTGTGATAAACCCATCATTATTGGCTTTGGACTTCTCCGATATCGAATAGCTTTTGTAGCTGCCTTGGTTTTTTTTTAAATACACTTTCTTTCTCCTGTCTTTTTTTTTAATACAGATTTACCACTACGTGACTGGGCGCTATCCAGCATATCATGAACTTCCTATGGCCTGAACCTCCATGGCCTAAAGCTTTAAATGGTTATAATCAGGCAGTAACGCTATGGGAAGATGATGTTACACCGGTTCAAGTCAATTATGAAAAATGACAGTAATTGTCTTATGCTGAAATGAAGTACCTTGGAAAAAGTAACAGGATCCGTATGCCTAACATTCACATCAGCACACGCTGTATATTTTATTAAACTGTAAAGACTTTTTAAAGCTATGTTGTAAAATAATGCACAAAGTAAAAGCGCTCATCATTTTACATCAGTGTAAAGACTTCTTGCATCACCACACACCCAGCAATCGTTCTACACATCCGGGAATCTTGTAAGCCACATCCGGCCTGATGTTACTCGACTTCAGCCGTGTTAATTTCATTAACCGAGAGACAGATTTCTGAAGTATGTGTTTGGGATTAATTAAGTGAGGTTAAGAGAGTTTAAATGATCTGATAATACCTCCATTCCAGCTTCGTTTGAAGACGTCTTTTCTTCTTTAATTAAAAGGTCTTGGGCCGTGCCCTTGACTGGAATCGGAGGATAAATGACCGAATTAACAGTGGAATGAGAAGAAAACTTGGAGAAAACGGAGGTATAGTCTGTCAAGTAGGTTTAGAAAACTGGAGCGTGAACAGATTTGTAATTCATGGGGAAACATTAAAAGCTATTCTCGTAAGAGCTTCGTAATACCTGCATAAGCGCTATTTTAGAGCTGGTGTTCCTGAGAGACCCACAAGATCAACTGTGCAAGAAGCAAGAACCAGACCAAATTAAATCATTAAAGGAATAGTTCACCATACCAGATGTATATGATTTCGTTTCTTCAGTTTAATACTTACGGATAAATTTATATTAAAATGCCATCATGTTAATCTCTGTGGACCAATACAATCTCATGGCAATTCGTACGCATTTTACGAGGTGGCTGATTCGTATGACCACATTTGTAAATTTTTTACAATTTGCTTTCACAACTGTGATGATGGGGTTGGGGGAGGGGTTTCATTATTTTTTCTCTTAAAATTGTATGTTTTTGTACGATTATTATTATTATTATTTTTTTTTTTGAATTATTACGAATTAGACAATTTATACTGCGTACGAATGCGTAAATTTCTGTGAGATAAGGCAAAGTAATCTTCAGTGGGTAAATATATGCTTTTTTGAAGTGAGATGATAGGTTTCTGAGAGATAGCGTTAAAACTTCGATAACGCATTTTATGAGGTGTCTAATTAACATGACCGCATTTGTAAATTTTTGCACTATTTGCTTTCGCCTCTGTGATGTTGTGGTTAGGGGAGGGGTTTCATTGTTGTTGTGTTTTTCTCTCTAAAAATCGTAAGTTTTGTACGATTCGTTTTGTACGTATTAATACGAATTAGCAACTCATAAAAATGCGTAATTTCATTGGTTCTTGCGTTTCTCGTAACGCAACACGCATTTGACCACCATACTAAATGTAGGATTTGGTTTCTACATACAAATAAATTTTAATTTAAAATGCCATCCTGTTAATCTCTATGGACCAATACAATCTTATGGCAATTCGTACGCATTTTACGAGTTGGCTAATTTGTATGACCACATTCGTACGTTTTTGTAGTATTTGCTTTGCCTCTGTGACATTGTGGTTAGGGGAGGGATTTCATTTTTGTTATTTTTCTCTAAAAATAATTTTGTGCACTTGACAATCGCGTGCGATTTATCGTGCAGCCCGAACGCCAAACAACTGCCGCATTGTACAACAAAAGACTTCCGTTTTCTTTATATCACAACAACTAAAGCACTTCGCTTTATTAAAGGACAAGTTCGGTATTTTAGACGTAAAGCCCTGTTTTCAGATTGTTTATGGTGAAATAGAACGGTTTTGACTAAAATTTCGACATTTTCGGCTGCCCTGAGAATTTTCGCGTGTTTGTGTTTCAGCTCAGACCTCTACAATGGGTTTAATGGTGCACTGGAACAATCCTTCCTAAAATGCATTAAACTTTCGTTTACAAAGACGTGAAACTCACCGAGTGGTCAGGGGTGTTCACTGATATGCTCACACAAAAATCGCTGCAAAAGATGCTTTCCAACAGCTGTTTTAGCATTCGTTGTTAACTTGTGGACCTATTTTCCCAAACGCCTCACACCCGTACATTCTTCCGCTTAGAGCTTGAATAATAAACACTCCAGCCCAGGTGGTGGCGCTAATCCGCCTTTGCCAATTGGAAGAATAGAAACAAAGTTCCCGGCGCGGAGTAATACCGTACCTCACAGCACATCTAATACAGTCAATGGAGTTGGTAAAAACTACGATAAAACCTGTTGGAATGCGTCTTTTGGAGCGATTTTTGTGTGAGCATACCAGTGAACACCCCTGACCACTCGGTGAGTTTCACATCTTTGTAAACGAAAGTTTAATGCATTTTAGGAAGGATTGTTCCAGTGCACCATTAAACCCATTGTAGAGGTCTGAGCTGAAACACAAACACGCGAAAATTCTCAGGGCAGCCGAAAATGTCGAAATTTCAGTCAAAACCATTCTATTTCACCATAAACAATCTGAAAACAGGGCTTTAAGTCTAAAATACCGAACTTGTCCTTTAAGTGTCTGACGACTTTCTGCTCGCAAAATAAGTGGGGCTTGCATGATTTTGTAAAAAGTCATAAATCTTAGCAGAAAGTAAAACATTTTGCATTTACTTCACACATGCGCAGCCATGTCCTCTGTTGTCATGGGAATGTTAGGAAGTGACGTAATTACGTGATGTGAACATCAATGAAAAGCTGCAAACAGTTTTTGCAAGTTCCTGCAACTTATGCAATTCCCACAATTTCATCACATAAAATTGCATAAATATCACGCATATTCCATCGCATTTTTTGAGAAAACATGCTGCAATATCATGGATTTTGCCCGCAACAATCACAAAAAAATAATGTCTACTCGTCTGTCCGTTTGTAGTCTCTCCTGACTGTAGTAGTTTATGAGAGCACACTGGCAGGGCGGAGTAAGGGTGATGAAGCGCCTGCGTTCCCTTCAGCTCTCTCCACCTCCCCGAGGCCATGACAGATTAGCTTCACTTACATAAAGGCATGTAGATCATCTCCAATCTGGACCCATGGCCCACGCCAGCAAGCTAGATAACGCTGAGGGATTGAGTTAGCCTGCAGATTGATCTCTCCTCTGCAGACGACACGCTCTTCTCACACTTTTTCTTTCTCTTGGTAGTCGCTCGCGCAGCCCTTTACTCCATCACTTTCTCTGCTCCAGGCAGTGTATCTTTTCCTGCCGAGTTGTGTGTTTTAAATTTCAAGCAAGCTGATGGAGCTGCCAGATATGCAGTGGGGTCCAAACATATGATACCTCAAGTGATTTTTCCTTCATTTATTAAATTTTAGCAAGTTTTATTATCCAAGTGCACAATTTTTTAGGAAATTGAGATGCATTTATTATGCTTTATAATGACAGCGTGCATGTGTCTTGTGACTCCACAGTTTTGGATAAAATCGGATAATTCCTGTCAAGGTGTTTGAGAAAGAGCATCTTGCCGGCTTTAATTAATAACATTTCATTTCTTTCATTAATTACATTTCATTCATTTAAAATTTTTCAAAAGCTTAGGACTTTTAAACAGATGTTTTGATTGGTCTTAGACTTTTGGACCACATGCTATATGTGACCCTCTCTGTTAAATCCAAGCTGAAGTCTCATAATCTAATAGTGAGATTAGGAGCATCAAAGTTTAATTGTAATCATTGATTTCATATTTTACATGATCTCTTACTCAGTCAATATTAAAGAAATCAAGGTTATTTTCCACTAGGGGTGTCCTCGGCTAAGGATTTACATATTCGAATCAGAATTGGCGAATCTTTCCATAGTCGACCGATAGTCGAATCATCTATGTTTGTATGCATGGGTTGGGAGGGGGCCAGACCAGGTACAAATTGGTAACTTTTATTTTCTTTCACAAGCAGCACACATAAACAACTGTCTGATAAAGTGACCAAAACTGTCTTTCAAGTAATAAACGAAGACAAAACTGACGATGCATATATATATATATGGTAAAATGTAAGGCAACATTTGTTTAATTATTCCTCATAACATTTTAAAGCCACGATCTACAGAACATCACACAAAAATACATTTGGATAACTAAACCTAAAAAAATAACAAAGGTAATCCTGCCTTGGAAACTCCGGCTACAATTAAGTGTTTTTATTTAATTTGGAGATAGCGCGTCAAAGCAGTCGTGACCAAAAAAAACCGACAAATGAGAAATGACAAATAATTTGTGATTGTGACTGTAAAGGATAAAAACTAATCTTTATATACAATTCATTAAACGTTAATTTATAACAAGAAAAACACTGAAATTAATGATTTTATAGACACTACGCGTTATTATTTAGCACAGAAATACCTGCTTGCTTGCTTTGACTTTGATCATCTCTGTATTCACTTTAGATACAGAAAGACCGGATGATATTATTTATTTCAGGAATCTCTTTGCTATCATTTGAAAGTGAACACCGACTGACCATAATATTAAATCACAAGAAAGACATTCGTGTCAGGCAGAAATAGATTCGGTGCAGATGTTTCCGTTTCATCACCGAAATAAAAAAAACGGTTTTGTAGTTTAACTTTAAGATAGACAATATAACCACTCTGTTTTAAATACATTTTAAAAACTTATACTCGTCGAAAAACATCCGTTTTGTAATGTTTAGTTTGATGAACTCCTAAATATGAGACGCAGAGCACCTAGCCCGTTCGGCTAAATTACATGCGCAAGCATGGCCAGCACGCAATAGCGCAACATCGATACAACGAAAAGCTATCCAAAATTTACAGACTTAAATTAGATCAGAATTTACGTTTATAATAAATACAATTTTGTTAATAAAATAAGGTCAGAAGTAACAAAGTGCAGAACAAATATGCAAAATGCCTCAAGTGCACGGAAACAAAACACAAGCCAAATAGTTCAATCAGATAACCCAAAGTGATTTATAAATAAAATAAAATATAGAAATTATTAAAAGAACGAAAGTCATAGTTTAATTTGCCAGATTTGTCTTTTAAATGTTGAAACAAAGAGGCAAGGCTTTATTAACATAGAGACCTCTTATGGACGTGAAGCCCGGTCACAGGGGTTGTTGGATTTATTAACGCATTTTAAAAATATTTATTGAAAGCTGCTACTTCACATATTATTTGCAGCATTATCATAATATGCAGTATATTAATATATTGTGAGAAAGCTGTTATATGTGAAATCAGATAATGTGTGCACCCATACGGCCAAAATTAAATGATCCTCATTTCATAACACATCTGCGACGATTCGACTATGAGATTGGTAGTCGAATCAGGCTTCTCCTATCGATGCATCGAATCTTCGACTATTCGGGGTCACCCCTAATTTACACAGAATGATCTTTACATTATGTAGGATGATTTTATGTGGAAAATAGTAAATCACAAAAAACGACTTTAGCTGCAATTTTGTTGGTTCAAGGCGCAATGACATTACGCAGTGCCCGAAAATAGTCCCCAGCTATTGAAAGTTACCTCGGGTGCTGCGTAATATCATTGTGCCTCCTGCAGCCGTGTTACGGCAGCAATGTCCTTGATTATTACGGCAGAATGAGAGTATAGTTAGCCATATCAGCCTAGAAAATCACAACTTTTAATTTTCCGTCGGTCTTATTACACGAAGCAACTACAGAAGAGTCAAGTTTTAAATAGAAAAAAAATCAAAATTCTTTGGTCATTTTTTAGCATGTTGCTAATGGTTTAATCAGATTCAATGCATTATGCTAAGCTATGCTAAAAGTGGTAACGCCAGACCCGGAGATCGGCTGAATGGATTCCAAAACGGTAAAACTGAAAGGTTTAACTCTAGGGGAGCTGGAAAATTAGCATATTTAAAAAAAGTGGAGTGTCCCGTAAAAAAGTAAGTTACCTAGTTGCCCTTTTTATAAAATTTTAAGTTAATTCCATGCAATGAAACTTTTTTTGAGTCAAATCAACGTAAAGTTTTAAAGGTGCTCTAAGCGAATTGACACGTTTTAGACCATAAAACATCTCCTCACTATCTGCTTGCTGCCTGTCCGCTGATCAAACTGTAAAAAAAGTGATCTCTGTAGACAGCCCCGGCTTCACAAACGGCAATAACAACATAGTGGCCAAACCTACAAACAGAAACCATAACAAAGTGTTTCAACCAATAAACGACAAGAAGGATTTGGGGGTAGGGTTGGGCGCGTTCATGAAAGCAGGGAAGGGAGGGGGAGGAGTTAGCTACGCTCCGTCTGTTTGAAAACAATTCAAACGTCAACAAAAACGAACGTCTCGCAGATTTGCTTAGAACGCCTTTAAGGGAACCACACTTTAACCCGCTGGCATTTTTTATGGTTTTCACAAAAGTTTAATGCCTTCCAGAAAATATTCTTTTTTAAAATATATAAACATACAATATATCAAATAAAAGAACAGACCATCTGCTTTCAAACTAAAAAAGTTTAATCTTACCTTTATTTGGATGAAATGCTGTATATACAATTGAATCTGATTTCTAACAAAAGTCCTTTACAAAAATGCAGAACAATAATTAAAACATAAATATTTTTACTGTTTTTGGATCAGTGGATTTAGGTAGCACACCAAAGCTTTTACGCCTGCGTCCGGCGTACGTTTTCAATTGTTTCCAATGAAAGCGCAGCATTTTTCAAAAAAGCCAGCAGCTAGTGTTTTTTTTTTCGCTGAAAGCAGATGCTCTGCAGTTTTTCCGCACTGAGCGCCGAGAGTTGAAAAATATTCAACTTTGGGTGAAAAGTTCAGCTCGTCAATGTCAGTTCTCACACGGCCATCCAATCACAGTGGAGGGGGGCGGGACAAATATCGCAACAACCAACCGGCGCATCGTACAATGACTGATAAACAAAGCAGCAACCAAAGCACTCAGCTGAAAAAAGCTGGCAGTCGGCGTCCGCCAGGCGTTTTCATTTGCGTAAAAAAAGCTTTGGTGTGCACACCCCCTTAGTGTTTTATAAGTTAGGTAAGAGCGCCACCTAGTGAATAATAGCGGAAACGTGGATTGCCATAAAAACTTGTTATTGGCAGGAAAGCGTTTTCTCTTCATTGACGAAATAAATCCTCAATAGTGGTGATAGTTAAGAAATGCCAATTTATTTTTAACCTAGCGTTGGGTCAAAAAGGGACGAGCCCAGACAGAGCCCAGGGTTTTAATTTAACCTATGCTGGGTTGTTTTAATCCCATTGGGTCAAATATAAAAATGTTCTGGGTTAATTAAACCCATCCGGCTGGGTTCATCCATTTTTTCCCCAATGCTGGGTTGAAAATAAAAAGAGTGCAAATAACTTACTTTAAGTTAAACCAACAAATCTTTTTTACACCGACCATGCAAGAAAAAATATAATTTCCCTTTGTTTGTATGAATGTGTGCCCTACAAACATTTTCTTCTTTCGTGATTATACAAATGTAATCTTTATGAACATATCCATTTGTTATAGCGGTCTAATTTGATTATGGGGTCATGCAGTGAATGAAATGTAAATTTGAGAAACATCTGAAATGCCAGAGGGAATGACTGAATTACACGTGAATTATTCATTCTTCATATGTAGGTCTACTGTTCAAGAGTCTGTTTTGCATTTTAAGCATTTCATTACGTTTGACATATGATTCAAATTTTTTTTTACTTTAAGTTTTACCAGCATTATCCGTACAAACTAACTAGAAACTACAGTCGATTTGTATGTTAGGCATGGATCAGGTGGCCGGTAAAACCCTCTTTGTACGTTGTAGCATTAACTTGGTTGTTTAAAAAGTGTGATTGATTCTGTCAGCGGGTCAGACTGCGTTTCACTCGCTCTGACAAATCTCTTTTTTCAGATTGATTGCTTTTTCTGCTGTTTTATTCATAAATGTTTTTTTCCCTTTGTTCCTCGAAGCAGTTGTGAAAAATGGTGCGCTCAGGGTGACGTTTTGAGGCAAAAAAATCATTTTTAATGACACACAAGTCACCTGTCGACTACATTTATCATATAGGCCGGAATAAAGATTTGCTCGTGTGCTTTTCACGTGTTACCCGCCGGTGGCAACACTAACCCACCTCATAATCAATTGCTATGGAAAGATGTCATTCTGTGTGATTAATTATATACACGTGTTACGCTTCACTCATTTGTCTTGGAGTGCCTCAGATCTGGATGGAGTCTTAACAAGCATTGAAGAGCGTTTTAGTCTGGTGAAATAAGCCGTGCGGTTTAATACTAAAAGCATGTCATTCCTTATCATCTCCAGGCTGTTGAATTTTAATGTATTGTGAGACTAAAGGAAGTAAAATGGCTGTAAAAAGCTCTGTGACAAAACGTCAGTTCGTGGCAACGTCTTCGAGGTGAAGAATAATTGTTAACGCTTGTTTGGTTGACTTATGACAGTGATGCTTTGACAGTTTCGTGTCAGTTGTATGTTAACGTGCTTGTTTAAACGTCCTCGATTTTGGAAATTGACAAAACGGGTTGTATCATCCGATTATGTATATGTGCGGTGTCAAGTCGAAGCTGCAGATGGCCGACTACTCATAATCTAATGTATAGTTCTGCTGCTAAGTGTGTTGATAAAGTTGACAGCTGCACTGCTACCCATTTTATTGTAATGTTTTGACTTTTATCTGCTGTCTTGCAGGTTCATGTTTGTGTGTTTTTTTTTTTGTCTGAGCTTGTTTGGTATGTTGTGGATGTTAGGGTACATGATGTATTAAATCGAATGTGTTTGTATGTATGTGTATACCGTATGTATGTTTACGTATATGTATGAGTGTTTGTGCGATGATTTGTGTGTTTGTATGCATGTTTGTGGAGGAAGGGTTGTGTGTGTTTGTATGCGTGTGTGTTTTTCTGTTTGTATGTGTCAGGGCTGTCACAATGATTTAGTAATCGTATCATCGCGATTGTTTGACCTCATCGCGATGATTTCAGATCACCGCAATGATTGCACATCCCTTTAAAAAACACAAGGGGGAGCTGCAGCGCCTGTATAAACGAGACAGTATCAGATTACTTTTAAATATGTGTTATGTGTATTAATATTTACTGCCAGGTAAACCTTGCAAAAGATTTAATTTAAATAATCATAACAATGTGTGAAAATTATTTCATAAACGAAAAAAAATTATGAGAATTAAATGTCAAAGCAATAAAACAGACGATTCATCGTCAATCGTCACAATTTCTTAGACAATTAACCGCCAGCCAAATTTCATAACCATGACATTTGTGTTTGTTTCTGTGTCTTTGTGTGTGTTTTTATGTTTGTATGTGTTTGTTTTGTGTTTGTTTTTCTGTTTCTGTATTTGTGTATTTTTCTGTTTGTTTCTTTGTGTGTGTTTTTGTTTGTATGTGTGTGTGTGGGTGTGTGTGTGTGTGTGTGTGTGTGTGTGTGTCTTTTTGTGTGTGTGTGTGTGTGTGTGTGTGTGTGTGTGTATGTTTGTTTTTGTCAGTATGTGTTTGTGTGTCTTGTGTGTTTTTCTGTTTGTTTGTTTGTGTGTGTTTTCTGTTTGTGTTTCTGTTTGTTTGTTTGTTTGTGTGTGTGTGGTTTGTTTGTGTGTGTGTGTGTGTGTTTTCTGTTTGTATGTGTTATTGTTTGCATGTGTTTGTTTTTGTTTGTGTTTCTGTTTGTGTGTGTGTGTTGTTTGTATGTGTGCTTGTGTGTGTGTGTCTTCTGTTTGTGTGTGTTTTTCCTTGTGTGTGTCCGTGTGTGTTTCTGTTTGTGTGTGTTTGTCTGTATGTTTGTTTGTTTCTGTGTCTTTATGTGTGTTTTCTGTTTGTATGTGTTATTGTTTTTATGTTTTTGTTTGTGTTTCTGTTTGTGTGTGTGCGTATTTGGTGTGTGTGTGTGTGTGTGTGTGTGTGTGTGTGTGTGTGTGTGTGTGTGTTTGTATGTATGTTTGTTTTTGTCAGTATGTGTTTGTGTGTCTTGTGTGTTTTTCTGTTTGTTTGTTTGTGTGTGTTTTCTGTTTGTGTTTCTGTTTGTTTGTTTGTGTGTGTGTGGTTTGTTTGTGTGTGTGTGTGTGTGTGTGTGTGTGTGTGTGTGTGTGTGTGTGTGTGTGTGTGTTTGTTTGTATATTTGTTTGTTTGGATGTTTTTTGTCAGTATGTGTTTGTGTCTTTTTGTGTGTGTTTGTGTGTATGTGTTTGTGTGTGTTTTTCTGTTTGTTGTCAATATTCTAATATATTTGTTAAACCACCTTTAACCTGGTAAAAAAACCTCTTGCACCTTGAGGTATGTGCGTCGTCATTTATTCAGTTTGTTTTCCGTGTGCTTAGAGGACTTTGCCTCAAAATCTATGTGGCATTTAACAGATTCTGCCAGCAAACCGGTACTCTGAATCGCCTCATGCCATTGTAGCCACAGCAAACACACTTGGGTTGAAGGCCATCAAAACTCACACTTTTTACACCTTATGAACACAACAAAGGCAAACGTGACCCAGATGGAGAAGACAATTCATCTTAATGATATTAATGAAGCAATTAAAGCGCACGCTTGCTTTTCCTGTGAAAGGAGGGAAACCGCGAGTGACGGCGGCTGTCTGGGGACTTTGCTCGTGTCAATCCAAACCCTCTGATGCACGCAACAAAAGGGCCGCGGCTTTCATAACGCAGCCCGTGCAGGAGCGCTTCTCACCGCGTGCATTTGTCTTTGAGTATTGACCTTGGCGCGCTGCTCCCCAGCGAGCGAGTAGTGAAGGAATACATGTATACCAGATCAAATCTGTGCTCGGGTCTCACCTGGCACCGGCGGTCTGATGTCTGGCTCTCAAAAGAACCTTCCAGCCACACTTGTCAAACTCTGCAGCTGAAATTAAGAAGGAAAAGGTAATGAGCTTTGATCTCTCTCAGATCTGCACTGGATAAATTATGTGGCATTGACAGATTGGCTGAGTATTTATAATCCATTAGGGTTGAAGATGAATACCATTCACAAATCAGCATCTGTCTGCAGCTATCCGTTTTTTAAGATAACAAAAAAATGAAACTTTGGCATTGTTAGTCAAGGGTTACCACAGTAACCAGAAAACCCCAAACAACACTTTTAAAAAATGTGCGTTTGGGTTTTAAGGAACAACGAGAAATGTTTTGAGTTCGAACGACGAGGGTAAATACCCGGCAAGCATTAGCCACCATTACACAGTCTAGGTTAACTATAGACCCGATATAGTTCGTCTGCATCTTTCTTTTACTGTCTATGGTCTGTGACTAGCCAAAATAAACATGAATTTGGTTACATGTCGTTTTTGCCAAAATAACTTGCATCATGTAAACAAAGCCAAAAGTGAAGGTGTTTGGATTCATTTGTTTAATTAATAAATTTTTTTAGGCATCTATAAAAATTTCACTAACAGCCCAAATATTATCTTGTTTTAGCCTATAAACATCTGTACTTCATTTGGACGGCTATTTGACGTCTTTTAAACGCAAAATTGCTTGCTGGGTAATGATTAGTTAAATTTTTGTAGAAACCATGACTACCCAGTCTCACAAAATTATGTACCTATAGTCACGTAATAAAAAAAAAAATTCATGATACTGTCACGAATTTCCGCGGTTTTACGTGATTGTATCACGAATTTCTGTTTGTGTCATTGTCACGTATTGGCTGCTTTTTCCTGTTTTCAAACCATTTTCGCTTCGGTTTAGGGTTAGAGTTTGGTTTGGGTAAGGATGTCATTTTATGTAAATCTAACCCTAAACCGAAGCGACAATTGTTTGAAAATATGTAAAAGCAGTTGAGTAACCAATACGTGACAATGACACATAAACAGAAATACGTGACTATAGGTACGTAATTTCGTGAGACTGGGCTGACCATGCCTTCAAATTTTAGTTTCAGGTTTTTAGACTGCTCTTGTAAAGATTTGATCAACAACTTTTTGCATTTACAAGACCAAGGGTACAAGACCAGCCACAACAGGGCCACAGTCACAAGTAATCCATATGGAAAATCTGTCTGTGCTTCAAATAAATGAAAACCCTGCCGAGGACGGGCTTGAACCCTGAAGGATCAAACACCATCCACAGATTTGATGGATACCGCGAAACCATGAGAGCGATCTTTATCGATCTGCTTTTTTCTAATCACCGAGTATAATTATCGATTCGGTTTCTGATTGCTGTGTGGCCATTTGCGCAATTTTATTAATGCCGTTTTAAAATTCATGATTCAGAGTCAGGCCAGACTAATTTTGGGCAAACAATTACCAGTAAAAAAGAACTCCGATTGAATTTTACTTCTCCATATATTAATGGGGGAGCTTCTGGAAATATGAAGATTCTTCGTGTGAAGCAGCCTTTACGTAGCTAGAAATTGGGCCTAGTTTTCCCAAAAACTGGATTAAATGCTTTACCTTTTGTTCAGTCGAAAAGAAATTACGTTTTTTTAAGAAAATATTCTAGGGGATTTTTCTTTCTCCATATAATGGACTTTAGTGAACCTCAACAGTTTACAGTTTCAACGCATATTCAAAGGGCTCTAAATGATCCCAACCGAGGCATAAGTGTCTTATCTAGCGAAACGATGTCATTTTCACCCAAAAAGATGTACTTTTCAACCACAACTTCTCATCTTGCACTAACCTTGTAACGCCAACATTAATTTGTATCAGTCCTCATTGGAGGTTTTCTTGGGTCCAAAGAAATGTACCCGACCTGAAATGACCGGAATCACTTTATACCAGAACCCAACGTGCATAAATATTTTTTTTAAAGAAATACCCGACCCGAGACAAACCCGAGAAAATTAGACCCGAGTCCGACCCAAACCCAAATGTAAACGGCACTGACGTGTGTGCATTCTGCAGACCCACACGCAGCAGTTAGACAGAAAGAAACTCTGGTGGCCTTGCAACTAATTTGGCGAGCTGCTCCATTTGTTTTACTTTATCTGACGACGACGCCAAGTTAACCGCTAAAAATGTACATTTAAAATTGACTGACATGTCTGTCTTAATGAAAATGAACCTACCGCACCCCACACAATGTCACATATGGACCGCAAGCGCTCTTGGCAAACAGATGAAAGGTTTGAAAAGGACATTGACGCACACATGCGAGAGAGTTCGGGTCTTCTCGGGTCCGTTCAGCAAAAACACATTCATTTTAAATTACCCGAAACCTGATGCCGCTTTTATTGTACCCGACCCGTGTCCGAGGAACATGTGAAACTTTAAGACCTGGTGTGGGTCGGACCTCGGGTTTTCAGATCTTAGTGGACCCGTGAAGATCTCTAGTTCACAAACAACAACGTCTGAGCGGTCCTCGTTCCCCACACTTTTAAACACTGGAGTGGTAGCTTCGCATACGCCATGCGTGACCTTTCAATGAGATTATGTAATACATAAGGTCACGTTGGCACATCACACGGCTAGTGCAAGACATGAGTTGTGGTTTAAAAGTACTTTTTTTGGGGGGGGGTGAAAATGATGATCGTTTCGCTAGATAAGACCCTTATGACTCGGTTGGGATTGGTTAAAGCCCTTTGAAGCTGCATTGAAACTGTAAACCATTGAGGTCCATTAAAGTCCAATATATGGAGAAAAATCCTTGATTGTTTTCCTAAAAAAAAATATAATTTCTCCTAGACTGAAAAAAAGAAAGACATAAATATCTTTGATGACATGGGGGAGAGTAAATAATCAACATTTTTTTATGAAAGTGAAATATTCCCACAAACAAAATTTTCATAGACCAAGGATTACTGAGTCTGAGACGGAGTAAAGAGAGCACAATTCAAACTGGCTCTCCAGGCATCTTGGTTCTCATGGGGTTACCTTCTAGAAATCGCCATTGGTGCTGGTCGTTTTCAAATATTAAACTTTCTATTACGTTTAAAACTACCAGCGAGGGACCAAATACAGCACGTGCAGTGGCACTGATGGGTCGCTGGGCGCCTTTGATTTTTCCCTCATACTCCGAGATGACTTCAGCCAGTATGGAAGAAGTGGAGTAATTGGTTGAAATGGGGCATCTCAGCGGACTCTTCTGAGCCAGTCAGATTGTGTTTGAAGTCTGTGCTGACATTGGAAAACTCAAGGGCAGAGGTTGAACAGGAATCAGGCCCTTGAATGAGAAATGGGAAAGTGAGAGATGGAGAAGAGGAAAGAGACAACAAAGGCAAGTTCACTTGAAGCAGAAGGTTCGGTTCAAACACTATGTGTATTAAGGTTGGTTTCTCTGTTTGTATGCATTTATGATTTGTTTCTCAAGAAGACTGCGATACATCTCATCCTCAAGGACTACATTAAAATCCTTCAGCTTTGCCAAAATTTCATCATCATTTAGTCAACCGACATGAAGCAAGATGTTGAAGGTTAGTCTGCATTCAGGTGAGTCTAACCTTCATCCGATATAAAGTGTGAGAATTTGAACACAATTTGTGGATAAATAAAAAATTAGTTTTTTAGTTGTTTACAGATCTTTAGACCCTAAAAAAAGTTGGATCAACTTAAAAAGTAATTTCCTTGATGCCTTAAAAATTTGAGTTAATTCTATGGTGGAGGTGTGGTGCTATCGTGATGGTGAAGTGCGACCTGCAGTGTTGTGCACATCACAAACTATGAAAAATATGAAGTACAATCTCACCCAGAAAGATGTCTTGAAGTTAGTGTGAAGATATTCTCTCTTGGTCACTCAAGGTTGTGTAAACATCATAACCACAATAAGGTTCCTCACTTGAACCGTGTGTTGCTTCACGGGTGGAAGTGCTACAATAAACACACACACAGGCGCAGATGCCATGTGTGCTCGGGGGTTCAGCTCAAGCGCCCAACGAAATGGCCAAGCACATATGCTCACTTGCTTCACATTTGCTTTGAATTTTGCATTTAAAACCACACGGAACGTGACCGTGCCACTTTCCTCCTTCTTTTCAAAGTGCTTGGGTGCTCCAGAGCGTCTGCTATTGCTAATAGTGACGGGCACCCACCAGTGGAAAAAAATCGCCGCCTATGAACATGTACGTTATATCTGATCATCATTTACTCTTTGTATTTCTCAATATATATGTATGCATTGTATATAAGGCTATATGCATCAATGCACGCATTTTATAACCACCGCACCATTACCATTGGTGCATTACCATTGCGGTGGTAAAATACTGCCACCGTCACAGTCCTAGTTAATTCAACTTAAAAATAACTAATATTACTTAACTAATATTTTTAGTTAGGCAACCATTTAACTTGCTTTTTTAAGTAGAACCAACAAATCTTTTTATTACAATGTATAACAAAAAAACTGATGCTATAGTCTCTTCATACACACATGAGGATAAATTATAGCGAACAACAAAAAGTTGCATGAAGTGTCCCTTGGTGTCCTTGTGACAGGCAGCGAACGGCATAAAATGGCACACTGCGAAAAGAGGACAACCCACTAGACAATGAGACGAAAGAGGAAACAGTCATGAAGTAAACATGAGACTTTTGGTCTGATCCTCGTCACATATTAAAATCGAACGAGGCTGAAAACGATTAAACAAAATCTACTGTCGAGGGAAAATATATATGAAACTTTTTATCTATCAGTCAAAACTATGTCAGAATTGTCACAGACTGCTTTGAAGTTAACGACGGAAGTCAACCAGGGACCTCGCGGGCGGGTAAATAAAAGATGGAGCGTTCCTCCCCTACTTACGGTTGCTGGTTGATAGGGTATCACCCGCTGATCAAAAGAACATTACAGTTAGCTTTGATTAATCAATCAATGCCCCTGCGGTCCGCTCATTCCTGACAATGGTTGGGACCGAATGAAGGTTAGTGTATAATCAAGAAGACCCCTTCTCACAGCATGCAAAAATTCACCTGAGTTACTCACGCTGCAGTGCCAGGCCAGCCCAAATCCTCAGAATCGATCTTTAGTCCTCTTTACGGCTTTAATTTGGAAAGCTTTTCGGGCTAATGACTGCATTTGATGTGTACTTGTTTTATTTACCTAAGCAGAATTACTCTCTTAAAAATGCTAGGTTGTTTCCAACGTAGGGACAAACCTAGGCGTTGGATTAAATTGACCCAGAAAGTGTTTATATTTGACCCAACAATGGAGAAAAAAAAAAATTTGGGTTGAAACATCCAGGCATAGATTTAATTACAACCCAACGGGCTGAATTTGTCCAGCCTGATCTAACGAGAATGTAGGTATTTTGGTAAGTCGTATGAATTCGTACGAAGTGAATCATACAAAACAATACCGAATCAATGCTCCTAACCCCAGTGTTACGGGGCAAAAGCAAACCGTACAAAAATGTACAAATGTGGTCGTACGAATAAATGCAAATTTGCCATCTCGTATATTATGCACGATTTGCGATCAAGATGGCGTTGGTTTGTCCCTTTTTGATCCAATGCTGGTTTGAAAATAACCCAGCGTATCGAATTTTGTGCGTTTGTCGTTTAAAATCGTTTGGTTGATTTATTGCAGTCACAATGGTGGGGTTTAGTTATAGTATTGTAGTTAACTTTATAAACTTGTTTAATGCAATGCAATATATTGTACGCACCTGAAAAAGTTTAAGAACCATATAATCGAGCATATAACAACACATTCAGTGTGATCAAAGCTGTTGGTTTTTCTTAAAAAGTTGGGTTTTATAACCCTACTGGTTTTGCTGGCCTGCAGTGCAATGTATATTCAAATGAACGTAATTTTCCTTGACAGGGAAAGTAAACTTTCTTTTCGGAGTTCTTCGTGTAGGGGGGCTCCCAGTGGGGGACGGAGTGTTAAGAAGCCCTGTTCCAATTCTGTCATTGTCAAAGTTTGACATAATAAGCTATTGTTCGCGCCTTTGTTGCGTGATACAACACAGAGCAGAGTCTCAATTCCTCACCGTTAATTTTTTGTTTAAAGAGAAAAAACATGAGATGTCTATTCCTTTAAGGGATGCTTGGCAGTGCTTATGCTAAGTAATATAACAAACCTGTCGTGATGTCTTCTTGAGCACCTTTTATCTTCCCAAAACCACAGGAGGGCTCTACCTTTGCCACGTCGGAGAAAAGCAGCGCCTCTGAAATAATTAAAGTAGCCCCTTTTTGAAAGCCCGGAGAAGTTAAGAGAATTCATATCTAAGATCAAAGCTTTGCAGATGGAGTGCCACTGGAGTAAGTATTGGCTTTCCCGCTTTCCATGTTGTGATTAAGTGCTGTTGGTTTTTTTCTTGTTGGTTGAAAGGCTTTCCTAGCATTAACTATGATGTTGAGCATGTTGACTGTCCTGCCCTGGTGTGTTTGTGTGAACAACAAATAAAATGGCAGGACAAACTGCATGACGTCTATGGATGGAAAGCAAATATTTATCACAATCCAGCTGCTTTTTGGAGACGAGTGTAAAGAGCCATGTTCCTTACAAAAATAAAAGTAAAAGTGTATTAACCATGTTTTTGGTGTATTGTTTACTAATAGCAAAACCATGGTTTTACTACAGTAACCATGATTTAACTATGTGTTTGAAAACTATTGTTTTTAAAAGCATAATGTATTACATAACTGCACATAATGTAGGGTGTTACATAATTTTTGTAATGAAATGTAATAATTTTCTCAAATCTTGAGCTCATAATGTAATAAAAATAATTAAGTTATGAGAAACGTATTACATTATAAACTCATCAAAATACTGTAAGAGGCTTTTAAACATTGCAAATATATTTTTTGTGGTGCTTGCATTTATGCAACGCATCACAATTGTACATCATATGGTGGTGGGTTTGTTTCACTAACCATAATTATTGGCTCTTTGGAAACCAAACAGAGTACCCTAGCAACCGTTTAGAGACCTATATCTCTGTATCAGAACATCATAGAGAGATATGGGTGGTCTCGTTTCCTTCGTGGCTTGGTCTGTAATCATTGGTGGATGCCAATTCACTCCCTAGCAACCAGTGATGCGCATGTTGATCCAAAATGGGCAGATGCATGCAGTTACCCGCGGTTACGAGTCATCCAAAAATATTTTTAATGATATTCAGGTCGCGGTCGGTCGGGTCGTTTGAAATAAAAATGCCAATTAACTATTTTAGACAATTACTACTTATATATATATTTTTTTGCGCAATGCGTTGATGTTTGAAATGATGGTTGAAAATGCCGGTTGGGTGCGGGTTGTTTATACATTGACTCGTGCATCACTGCTAGCAACCACACTCGATACGCTAGCAACTGCATTGAGGTTTTGTTCACACGAAGTCGGTGCATTCCCTATCCGATCATTTTTTTTCTCTTTCTAAAAAAAATTATCCGTAAACACGGCGTCGTCTCAAGAAATATCTGCGCACAAACGAAACCACTGAAACCGACTGAAAGCGGTGTAGAATATATATGCCAGACCAGTATGGGGCGCTGTACTTCTGCCACTGATATCCACAATACACGGAGAAGAAGACTTTGAGCATGCGCATAACCTTGCGCGCTGTATACGAACCAAGAAGAAGAAGTGATGGCAAACGCAACAACTTCAAGAGCAAAAGCCTCCTTTTGTCTCTCTCCTGGTTGTCTTCCGTGGTGGATCTAAGAGCATGTGGCGTATGGTGTTGTCCATTATCGCTTGCTCACCACAATTGCATAGAAGCAATAGATTTTGCTGTAATAAAGCTAGTAGGCTTAGTAGCTTCTGTAGCACGAACACAATCATGTAGTCCGCCATTATTGTTGTTGCTGTTACGTGTGATGCACAAAATATACGGATAGGTTGTACACACGAAACCGCAAGGGTGTCGATTTGAGATTTATCCACTTTAGGACCCGGTTTCAAAAAATAGCGGTTCCAGTCTCCTAAAATGCCGGATCTGTGTGGACGAAACGCCAATACGATAAAAATGTATACGTATACAGTGATTCGCGTCTCCGTGTGGACAGCCCCTAGCAGCCACCTGGGCAACACACTAGCAACTGCATTGCAAAACCCTAGCAAACACCCCAGGTACCTTAGCAAACACCCCAGGTACCCCAGAAACCATATAGCAACACCTTAGCAACCGCATAACAACACTCTAGCAACGATGTAGCAACCACCTCGGGTACCCTAGCAACCACATAGCAACCAAACCGAATACCCTAGCAGTCGTTTAGCAGGACCTATATCTCTGAATCAGAACTTTGTAGATATATGTGTGTGTGCTCTTTTGACTCATGTTAGCAAACGGGATGTCCTGAGTTTTGCCACAGTAAGCACCACTTCACATTTTCTTCAGAAAATCTAGTTGAAACTTGTGAAATTAAAGGGTGAGATTGTGAGTACTTAATCATATTTTTTCATACAATAAGCTATTACATTATTGAAACATTTTTATTACATTTATGAGTTCAAGATTTTATTATGTTTTGAGGAAATGATTGCATTATGAACATTTATTACACCACTAAAGTAATACTTAATACATTATGTGCAGTTAGTACATGGATATTTTACGGTAACCATAGTTTTACTGCAGTAACCATGTTTTTGTTTTTGTTTTAACAGTACTAAAACCATGGTTAAGTTTCGTAAGGTGTCTCTCATACCTTTTTATAGTCTGTAGAGCCATTTTCTACTAGAAAGAAAACACTATTATTACGTGTACGGTTGAAACTGAGAAAGTTTTTTTCGCTAGTTGCTTTACTCATCCTTCCTGACAGACAAATCTGCTGGGATTGTCTTTTTTTTCTTACACAAGAACATCTCTAATTTCATCAGCTCTTCTGACTGACAAGCATCATTACGGATAAAATTATCTCGGTAATTATCCTGCCGAAAAGAGATTTATTTCCCTTTGTGAGGAGGAGAGCGGATTCGTGGGGCAGCGCAGTGATCTGCAGCACGGAGACGCTTCGTTAAAATAAGCATCCTAATGAGACGAGCCCTCCTGTGGAGCGCCGGGGCCCAAACGTTACGCCTAGCAGGAGCGCTCGCTTTTGTTCGGATATGCATTAAGTAAGCGTGAACGTGGTATCGTCTCCGTTTGGAGGGCCACTTATCGAGTAATTCGCAGTATGTAATTATCTCAATTTGCACCCTTGAGCCACATCGATGCAATGCCTATGACTATTGTGACGTAAGTACCTTGTAGACCCCTGCCACGAAAAGGGGTCAAGCTAGTGTCAGATATTAGAGATGATTACCAAAGTTCATTGTGTTTGTGATAAAAGCAGGGGGAATACTTAGTTCAGAAAACTTTTCTTGTAGTTAAAAATGTAAACGCTGTATAAAGAGAAGTCTTGTCTGTTAACCTTTCCAGATAAACCTGAACTTCAAAGCAACGTGGGCATAAATGGTATAAAGATATCTCCAATATACTTTCATAAATTCAACAACATGAATCCCTGTTTTAAAATGTACAATTTGTTGAATCCACAATCATACATGTAATTAATCTATAGAGCGTGTCCGAAATTTCATCTCCACCTTACTGCTGTGTGTTTAATAGTCAGATGATTAGCAAACTGTTGTATAGGTTGACTAATTTGGCAATTAAATGCAGTTTAGGTGAGGCTGATGGGGAACACAAGCTCTTTAGGATAATGAGCATTAGTGTTTGCCATCATTAAGCGTAAAACAAGTGGCCTTTTCTCATAATGGCTTTGCTTTTTGCAGGGTCATTGTCGATAGATTGTTAGAATTAAATACTGACAGAAATAGTGAGAAACAGGAGCTCCAAGACAACTTTCAGGAGTATAGTAAAGATTTTTAATTAATTTTGAAATGTCACGTCATTACAGTAGAACACAGCAGACACATTCACCTTAAAGGGACACTCCACTTTTTTGGAAAATATGCTCATTTTTCAGCTCCCCTAGAGTTAAACATGTGATTCTTACCGTTTTGGAATCCATTCAGACGATCTCCCGGTCTGGCGCTACCACTTTTAGCATAGCTTAGCATAATCCATTGAATCTGATTAGCATCACGCCTAAAAATAACCAAATAGTTACAATATTTTCCTATTTAAAACTTGACTCTTGTAGTTACATTGTGTACTAAGACCGAAAATTAAAATTTTCCATTTTCTAGGCAGATATGGCTAGGAACTATACTCTCATTCTGGCGTAATAATCAAGGACTTTGCTATCGTAACATGGCTGCAACAGGCACAATGATATTACGCAGCAGCCGAAAATAGTGACCTTAGTAACTTTCAATAGCAGGGGACTATTTTCGGGCACTAGGTAATATCATTGCGCCTACTGCAGCCATGTTACAGCAGCAAAGTTTGAAGTTTGCTTCAATTGCTTTGAGATGTGGCTTCCAAATGTGTCCTTTGCTTTCCGAGAATCGGATCACTCAGATGGATCTCGAGATACAATGAGCTCCTGGGACGACTGGATTTTTTTTTAAAGAAAAACGTATAACCTCCAATAAATAAAAGTGTGCACTTGCAGGTTAAAGGTCCTTGTCACTGTTTTATAAATGGTGTTTTGAATAAATAGTATTGCTGCAATACACTGTAAAGTGTTCATGCTGCCTTAAAGAACAAGTTCGGTATTTTACACTTAAAGCCCTGTTTTCAGATTGTTTATGATGAAATAGAACGGTTTATATGCTGCTAGCCCGAGAATTTTCGGTTTCTGTGGTATCACTCCTTCCACCCCCCAATTGGTGCATAGGTGCACTGGAACAATCCTTCCTAAAATGCATTAAACTTTCGTTTACAAAGACGTGAAACTCACCGAGTGGTCAGGGGTGTTCACTGATATGCTCACACAAGAATCCCTGCAAAAGATGCTTTCCAACAGGTTTTATCGTAGTTTTTGTCCAACTCCATTGACTTGTATTAGATGTGCTGTGAGATACGGTATTACTCCGCGCCGGGAACGTTGTTTGTATTCTTGCTATTGGCAAAGGTGGATTATTGCCACCAACTGGGCTGGAGTGTTCATTATTCAAGCTCTCAACGGAAGAATATATGGGTGTGAGATCTGAAAACAGGGCTTTAAGTGTAAA
Organism: Paramisgurnus dabryanus; assembly: GCF_030506205.2. Classification (NCBI taxonomy): domain Eukaryota; kingdom Metazoa; phylum Chordata; class Actinopteri; order Cypriniformes; family Cobitidae; genus Paramisgurnus; species Paramisgurnus dabryanus. The sequence continues at coordinate 29,367,428 of NC_133337.1, read as the reverse complement.
ATACCGAACTTTAACGCAAAATTTAAATTCAACTTAAGAACTTGAGTTGACTTTTTTTAAGTTGAATTAACTCAAAAAGTGTTCATGCTGCAGTCTGTGCATGTTGAGTTTTACATTTGTATATTTCTAAAATTGTTAAATTTGAAATACTGTTCGGTAGTTTAATCTACATCAAGGCATCATATTCTCTAGAAATAAGAAGTTTCAAACATCTCTGCTGTTGTGTTTTGCCAGCCTTATCTCAAGTAAAATCGTATATATTTTTCGATTTGGCTAATTCGTATCAATTCATTCGTACCGCACCTAACCCTAACGTCACAGGGGTCAAGGCAAATCGTACCAAAACTTACAAATGTGGTCGTATGATTAAATACGAATTAGCCAACTTGTAAAATATGAAAGAATTCTCGTGAGATGGAGTTGGTTCTGTTGACAGGCACGGTGGGTGGGAACAGGAGGTGACACAGACGTTTCTTTGTAGGCTAGACCGTCTAATTTCAGTTCGCTTCATGGACTTTGGAGGCTGTGTCCTTCAACGACAGAGTCCTTGCCTTCAAAGTCCACGTCTCTCGAAAGATCCAGCCTTCGAATTGGGATGCACCCAGTATTTTACATTTGGTACTTTTGGTACCCAGTCTTCAGAAAGTGACTATATCTGACAATATCTCTCATTTCTCAAATTATAGTACCCACTGACTCCCATAGCATTTGGTGCACTTGGTACACAGTGACACTTCTGTATATCTTCCGATAGCTTTCACTTGTCTGTTTAGACAACTTATTTAATCCTAAATTTGCTTTCCCCTAATATTTATATCAGAACGGGTCACCTCCACGTACTGATTGCTTGATGGGAAATTTATGTCATGCACATAAATTGTGGCCACGTGTTTGTACGTACTCAGCATTCTGCTTTTGAATGCCCAGGCACGGTGCATGTGACAGGACAGGAAGAAGTGTAGACGCCGCCTTGGGTCGATTAAAAAAAATGTATGTGCTTGGAGCCTGGGAGGCATTCAGTAATGAAATCAATAGCTGTGCTTGGCTCCTAGCATTAAGATCATTGGTCTGGCTGTTATTTAGTCATCGTTGTCCTACAACCTGGGCGCAAGTTGGCTACCAGTGAAAAATCAATAAAGTGACACCACAGTCGGCATCCCAATTACTGGTGAGACTGGTGAGAGATCAATTCATGTGTTGACCATTAACGGGTCCTTTTGGGAAATCATACTGTATTATTTGGCTCGTACAAGCTCTTACTCTCGCTGTCTCTCCGAGACGGGGTGAATTATACAAATCAACGAGAGATTGTACAGCCGGAGACCTATAGTTACCTTGTTTTGCTTTGCCGCATGCGACACATACATCAATTGTCCTGCCATAACATCTATTACTGGGTTGTTAGCAATGTGTGCTGCACCTGATATGTGTATGCGAGGTTTTTGTTAAAGGAAAGAAAATGCTGCGTATAATAAAACTGATAGCTCTGGTGTGTCTATTTTTTTTAAACGTAAACGTTTAGCATTCTTGTGTTCAAGTAAGATGCAAACCAAACACTAATGATATGTGTCTTCCAACATTACTATTCTGATGGTGAGCGTGTTGACACATGCCATAGACCAATCAGTTAAATATCCTACTGCGATGCGACGTCTTTAAATCCCCTGTCTCGCATTGACTGACATCTTTCATGTCTAGCTCTGGCAAAGTTGCACCGATTCACATTTCTCTCCAGAACGGTAAACACTAGGTTTGTCGTGTTACTCGGAGAAGCCAGCAAACATCGGCATGTCAGTAGGAGAATATCTCTTCAGTCCATGTTCATTATCAACCGTTCTACGCGCGGCACTTTTTGTTGCAGCTCATGCATATGTAAAGACCCTAAAATTTTTCGGCATAGATAAGGACGTCACGTTACTTGCGAAACGGCAGCACAATGGCGACATGACGTGGACCCATTTAGTGTGACAGTGGCATAATTGTAGGAAGCCAGATGTCATCTTGGTATTCACTCAGCCTAACTTCTAGCTTTGAGATGACAGTCCCAAAGAAAAACTAGATAGTTATGTGACATGATGCCTTTGATTCGCAGTTGATGGAATAAGGCCAAACAGAGCAGTTATGTTAAATGTGTCCAAAATACCAAAAGATACAGCATGTGCCAAAGCATCATGTGATGTTAAGCATTAACATAATGACAAAACCTGAGCATGTGTCTGAAATCGCCTACTTTTATACTCTCTAAGAAATGCTGGGTTATTTTTAACCCAGTATTGGGTCAAAAAGGGACTAGCTCAGCAGCTGGGTTAAAATTAACCCATAAAATGTTTATAATTCACCCAACATTGGGTTAAAACCCAGCATTTTGGGTTCAAATAACGCAGCATGGGTTAAATTACAATGGGCTCATCACTTTTTGACCCAATCCTTGCTTGAAAATAACCCAATTTTTTTATTCACTCTTAAAAATGCCGGGGTATGCACTAGGTGAGCCCAACTTGTTAGATTGTAATTTATATGGTTGGGTGGTTTCAACCCAAAACGATTTTTAACCCATCGTTAGGTCAAATGTAAACATTTTCTGGGTTAATTTAACACATTGTCTGTCCCTTTTGACCCAATGCTGGGTCGAAAATAACCTAACATTTGGTCTAAAAGAGGTGAGCCCAACTCGTTAGCTTGTAATTTATATGCTTGGGCGGTTTCAACCCAAAATGCTGGGTTGTTTTAACCCATTGTTGGGTCAAATGTGAACATTTTCTTCGATAATTTAACCAAGTGTCTGTCCCTTTTTGACCCAATGCTGGGTTATTGGGTGAGCCCAACTCGTTGGGTTGTAATTTATATGCTTGGGCGGTTTCAACCCAAAATGCTGGGTTGTTTTAACCCATCATTGGGTCAAATGTAATCATTTTTTTTGGTTAATTTAACCCAGTGTCGAAAATAACCCAGCATTGGGTCAAAAGAGGTGAGCCCAACACGTTAGCTTGTATTCTTGGGTGGTTTCAATCCAAAATGCTGGGTTGTTTTAACCCATCGTTGGGTCAAATATAAACATTTTCTGGGTGAATTTAACTCCCAGTGTCTGTACCTTTTTGACCAAAAGCTGGATCGAAAATAACCCAGCATTGGGTCAAAAAGAGGTGAGCCCAACTCGTTAGGTTGTAGTTTATATGCTTGGGTTGTTTCAGTCCAAAATGCTGGGTTGTTTTAACCCATTGTTGTGTCAAATCATGTAAACATTTTCTTGGATAATTTAACCCAGTGTCTGTCCCTTTTTGAACCAATGCTGGGTTATTTTTAATTGTTGGGTCAAATGTAAACATTTTCTTGGTTAATTTTACCCAGTGTCGAAAATAACCCAGCATTGGGTCAAAAGAGGTGAGCCCAACGCGTTAGCTTGTATGCTTGGGTGGTTTCAATCCAAAATGCTGGGTTGTTTTAACCCATCGTTGGGTCAAATTTAAAAACGTTCTGGGTGAATTTAACTCCCAGTGTCTGTACCTTTTTTGTACCTATAAAAAAGAAAAAGCATTTTAAGTTGAAACCACTCAAGCATATAAACTACAACCTAACGAGTTGGGCTCACCTTTTTTTGACACAATGCTGGGTTTTTTTCGACCCAGCATTGTGTCAAAAAAAGGTGAGCCCAACTCGTTAGGTTGTAGTTTATATGCTTGAGTGGTTTCAACTTAAAATGCTTTTTCTTTTTTATAACCCAGCAGGCTGGGCATGTCCCTTTTTTATCCAATGCTGGGTTGAAAATAACCCTGCATGTTTTAGTGTGTAGTAGTATATTGGTATATTGTTATTGTAACTTGATTATTAGAACACTGCATTAGCAGCAACTTTTGGTTGGCCTTTGGGCTGGTTTTGTTACGCAGACCTGGCCACCCTGGTTTTAATGGTCAAAATATACCTATTATGTTTAATATTTAGTATTAAACCGTATACAGTATACAGTCACAGTATGATGCATGGTGACAATTTTTTTTATTTTTATAGATGCTGAGCAAAACAGGTGTCGCAAAATTCCCCACAAACTTTGTCTAAGACTATAAGTCACTTGAACAATATTTCTGAAAAAGCACGATATGGGAAAATAATAGCCGTATGTGATTTTGAGATGAATTTGTATTTAGTTGTGAGTATGATTTACTGGGATTTACAAACAATCTGATATTGTCACAGTGAATCAGCACTTACAGAAACACTCTGTTACTGCCGGGGTAGAAGGCAGAGAAAATGATTTTCCCAATAAACCGTGGTTTGACTTTGAATTACACTGTAAATCCCCACTGCTGTGTTACATAACATCACAAACAAAAGGTTTAAAAAGTAAGAGGTGCATGCCAGCAATGTTATGCATTTGCAGAAGGCTAATCATTTATTTTACTAGCTAAAGTTGAAAAAAATATATATTATACACACACACAAAACAATGATTATTTATTGATTGTAGCACTCTTCCAGAAAAAAATCACTGTCAAAACGTGTTGCAATGCACTGGCTTTGGTCCAAGTAGGCTGTCCTACACACCACAGTTGTCTGGCTTTTCAAGTTCATTTCCTAATGCACGCGCACTTGTGATCGCACTTGTGAGGCATCGTCGTCCAGGTAAGTAAGCATATAGCAACCTTTCAAAAGTTGATCTGATAACATTTTTTTGATAAGCCGATTACGCAACTTTTAGTTCAAACTATCTCGCGCAAAATTGTAAACGTACGGTATACGCTTCCGTTATAACAAACGTAGCGAATATTGAATATAAACTCGCCTAGCTGCAAACAACTCGTTTGTTTTTATCGCAGGCGATCTTGTATGAATGTGGTGGGAAGTAAAAAAAAACCCCATTAGCGCAGACAGCTTAATTTATGACAGGTTTCTTGTTAAATGGCAGGAATAGGCTATGCAGTATAACCAACTACTGTAGATACAACCACATGCGCTTTTGCATACATTAATAAACTGTTTTTGTTCACGCGTTGTTTATTCTTTTAGGCTACAAGTTGTAAAAGTTCATGGGCAGGTTCAGTAATGTTGTATTTCCACTAATAGACGCCTGTTATCTCGAAACCACTGTGACATTTAACCTACAACTTATACAACGTTTAAACGAAGTTAATGTTGGGTAGTATATGCAGTACTATGCCTTAACGTTGTGATATCTTTTGTTATTTTTAGATTTCTGTTGTGCTTGCATAATCTTGGCCTTGGCAGGATTTGGGGGAAAATGGCCCAACTGATAAACAGTGATGTGTTCCTGGCCTTCTCCACGTATGCCACCATCGTCGTCCTCAAAATGATGTTCATGTCCTTTCTGACTGCATACTACAGGTTTACCAGAAAGGTGCACTTGCTTTATGCTTAATTATATCTATGTTCAATGTAAACTAAAGTTATGCACCTGTTGCTTCCTTATGTCATGTTGATAATATCACAAATCCAACTATATTTTAGTTACTTACAATGTTGTGTAAGTTTTACTAAAATAGCAGAAAATTCATTCTACACAGTTTTGAAATTAATCATAATTTAAAGGGGACATTTCACTCAAGACTTTAAGATGTCAAATACATTTTTGGTGTCCACAGAGTACATATGTGATTTAGCTTAATATACCATATAGATAATTTATTATAACATGTTAAAATTTCCACTTTGTAGTTATGAGCAAAAATGCAATTTTTGGGTGTGTCCTTTAAATGCAAATGAGCTGGGGCATGTTCAATCTCACACCGGTGCACAACGTTTTGCTACGGTTTCCGGGTTGAACGACATGTTTCCTGGAAACGGTGTGCAACGGAATGCAACAGGTTTTAGAAGCGTTTTCTCTTGTTTGGTGGGTGTGTCAGAAATGTCAGCCCAATCAGCGGCAAGATGTATAAAACCACGCGATAGTAAAGAGACAGCTCTCTCAATGGGTTCAAGTTGGAATGTTGTCTTTCATTTTGGACAGCAAGGTCAGTGATTGTAACATCGAGGGTATTTTACAGTATTAAACACACATTTATAACGATTTCATCAGGCTTTAAAAACATTTAAAAAAGAACACAAAGAATGGCCTCTCAGCTACCGTAGTTGCAACTCTTGCGTCATCACAACAGGGTGTTCAATGCATCACCGTTTCAGTTTAATAAACGTTGTGCAACGTTATGTCGGGGCTGAACGCAGCCCTGATCTTTGCATTAAATGTTAGTGGCGTGGTTGGATAGTGCAGATTAAGGGGCGGTATTATCCCATTCTGACATCACAAGAGGAGCTAAATTTCAATGACCTATTTTTTTTACATGCGTGCAGAGAATGGTTTACCAAAAGTTACTGGGTTGATTTTTTTCACATTTTCTAGGTTGATAGAAGCACTGGGGACTCAATTATAGCAAGTCAGATTTTTATGATATGTCCCCTTTAAGAATTAAAGTATGTTTAAAAGGTTTTAAAAAAAATAAAAAAAAACACTCTATTGATTTCATCTCTTGCATTTTCTATGTTGTTAAATAATAATACAACCTTAACAAAACCAATCTTACGTATACCAGTCGCATACACTTGACTAATCCATAACAATCATTAACTTACCATTGTTTACAGACTCTTCTCCCTTAGCTTCAGGACTAGTTGTAAACCATTTTAACTTAAAAAAAAATGTATAAATGCTTAAATGAAACACAAGTTGTTATTGCAAAAAAATGATATGGTGACTCCTCAGCAGTGTATTTGAGTTCCAGAATTCAAATCTTTTTGTCGTTACACAGGCCTTTTCAAACTGGGAAGACACTAAATTTGGTAAAAACGCAGAAGAAAGAAAAAAGATGCTTCAGACCCATCCTGATGTAGAGCGTGTTCGAAGGTAACACCAAAGGACCGGTCTAACCTCATTTAACTTGTCAAGTCAGATTCTTTATGGCTATTTTTTTCCCTTTAACCGCAGGTGTCATCAGAATGACCTGGAGAACATCATTCCCTTTGTGTTAATCGGTCTTCTGTACGCTCTCACGGACCCGGATCTCTCCACGGCTCTGTTGCACTTCAGGGTGTTTGTGGGGTCACGGTTTATCCACACGGTGGCTTACGTAACGTCTATCCCCCAACCCAGTAGAGCTCTGACCTGGCTTGCGGGAATGTTGACAACCTTCTCGATGGCATACCGGGTCCTCACTACTGCACTTTACCTTTAATTTCCCCTGCAGGGGAGAGGTGCTTGCTTTAAATAAATGTTTTCTTAAATCAAGAATCATTTTTAACTCTTTGCAATGTGTAATAAAATCAGTTTATCTGTATTATTGTTTATAGGATGTTAATTAGTTTCAAGTCAGTCTGTGAAGAAATTGGTCAGTTCTTGACTAGGAAATGTTTATTTGTGGTTAACAAATAGTTATTGTCACAATGACTCAGCATTTATACAGGATTGTTTGCATTCATTTCTGGACATCATTGCATTCCATGTGCTTAAACTACAATGAGTTTTCACCCTTCAGTGAGATTTTTTTTCATATAGTCATAAAGTGACTTGCAATTATTTACCCTTACTAAAATTAAACCATTAACCAAAATTAACCTTTTTTTATTTAGTAAAAGTGTAGTAACTGTGTTTTTTGGTATGTTTTGATTACTATTAGCAAAACCATGGTTTTACAACAGTAACCATAGTTTAACTATGGTTATTGAAAACAATGGCTTACAAAACCATGGTTATTTTGTGGTAACCATGATTTTACTACAGTAACCATGTAACAATTTTTGTTTTAACCCTGCTGAAAAATCCAGCTAAGACCAGCATAAGCTGATAGCTGGTTTAAGGTGCCAAGAACTGGTTTAACCTGGTCCTCCCAGCCCGACAAGCTAAGTCCAGCTTAAAAGTGACCAAACACAGCTAGACCAGCTTGCTACACCAGCAAAAGCCAAGCAGGGAGACCAGCTAAAACCACTTTACCGGCTTATGCTGGTCTTAGCTGGATTTTTCAGTGGTTAATTTTCATAATACATCAATGGAGTGTATTACAAAAACTTTTTATTTTGAAAAAGCTCAACCAAACAGCATTTATTAGTCATTTATCAATGCAAAAAGTTGTTTCTGATAAGCTACAGAGAAAAAAATGATATAATGAAAAAATATACATTGAATATTAACTGTAGAGTAATAGTCTTAAATATAAAAAACAAATATTAAAACATATTTTTAGTGTAACTAAGTTTAAAATATAAGGTGTTTATTTTCAAGTAAAAATATAAAACAACAACAACAGAACATCTTTACATACATAAGTATAAAATGTAAACAACAAAACATAACGTAATTAATGCAAAGCAGATTAAACTAAGTTATAAATCGTAATTATTTTTAATGTGGTGTGGATATTTATCGTTACTTATTTACACTCATTGTTTTGCTTATATTTTCTTTAATAATAATCTTGGAAAAAAATGTATCGTTACTTATTACGTCAGCAGAAAGTGACACGCCCACCACCTCACGTAAGTTCTGGAGTTGTCTGTTACCAACTGAACTGGTCGCGTGGCTGCAAAAAGGTAAGCAGACGCATCCGGAAATATTTTCTGTTATATTTCACAAGTGAACTTATATTGCATTTGTGTTTTGTTCATGCTTATTCTTTTAAAACGTGCAGGTTTTCGACATTTTTGACATTCCACAAATACCGCTTGAGGCGTCATTTGCGTTAGCTCTTACGAAAACTAACCAAACAGTAGCCATAGTTTCGGCTACCTATGATATTTGGAGAAATGAACACGTAGCACACATTAAGCATTGATTTACTGTAGTAAATAAATAGTTTAACCATGATATTTGTAGTAAATCTATAGTAATACAAATGGCAAGAAACCAGTACCACACTTTTACTATAATAAAACCATGGTTCATTTTTATAAAGGAGATCACCAAGTCCAAGTGTATATACAAATGATGTTTATATTGATGCATCTAAATATGAAATCATTTCAGTTGTGATCAAACCAAATGCATAATGTTCTCCTTCACAATAATGCAAAGAGTTTGTAATGTTAAACATTAACAATGCAATAAACATAAAAAAATTTCATTTTGTTTTGTTGATCATTTATCCTCACTGCAGTTTAAATCAAGATGGCAGATGTCGTTCACATGATTGACACCGAGGTCTTCCTGGCCTTCTCTACTTATGCAACCATAGTCATCCTCAAAATGATGCTGATGAGCCCCATAACGTCTTACTTTCGCTTAACAAAAAAGGTATAAGCGTGAATATTTTTTAATCCTAAATGGATGAATACTTTTAATCGATCCACTTCTTTTCTTTAAAGGTCTTTGCAAACTTGGAGGACACCGGCTTGGTCAAAATCACAGAAGACAGGAAGAAGTTTGTCAGGGTGGATCCAGATGTGGAACGAGTGCGACGGTACCGTAACCGTATATACTGTTCACTGGACTACCGATTCAGGCACTGATGCTCTGCCTTTTCTTTTTAATCACAGATGTCATCAAAACGACCTGGAGAACATCGTTCCCTTCGTGGTAATCGGTCTTCTGTATGCTCTCACGGGTCCGGATCTCTCCTCGGCTCTGTTGCACTTTAGGGTGTTTGTGGGTTCACGGTTTATCCACACGGTGGCTTACCTGATGTCTCTTCCCCAGCCCAGTAGAGCTCTGGCGTGGATTGTGGGATTGTTCACAACCTTCTCCATGGCCCACAGGGTCCTCACTACTGCACTTTTCCTTTGATAGCTAGCAATCGGAAACGTTTAGGGCAGTACACGACTTGAATGGCATGCGTGTGTGTTTTAGGAAGCCAATTACAATGCTGCATGTGTGTCATTTGTTAAGTTTTTTTTAGGCCTTTAGGAAACTCTTTGGTTCTACTTCAAATGTTTACTTAGGAAAATAATGGTTGTGATGTGACCTTCTGTTATGCTGAGGTGATTACAAATTGACATCATATCTTGTGAAGAAGTTTTTAAGATTAAATAAAGTTTAAACAGTTCTGACAGCTGATTGTAAAGACTTTTATATTTAAATGTGCAAAGCAGTTCATGCTTCATCCACTAGAGGGCGCTAACTGAAAGCTTTAATGTACTGATGTAATGCTCATGTTTGTCTAGTACTGTTGTCCCTGATACAACTTTGGTTCTTTTCATGAGCCATGCATTGTCAACACACAACACACAGATTCAGATATTTAACAAAATCTTTAAAACATTCACTGACCCTATACAACTTCAGTCTTTTAAAGATTGAAAAGAAGTTTATTTTTCATAGGGGTTTGATTGTTTGACATGAAAATGTGCATTGCAAAGAAGCAAAAATCCTGAGAACTCTGCAGTTTCTCACAGCAAAGGAGGAAAACCTGACATTCTGGTCTAAAGTAAAACTAGGTATGTGGAAAATGCATCAAATACAGCCACAGAAAAAAAGACCATTTCTATAGTCACCCCTCTTTTTAAGTTTTGGGGGGGGGTGAAAAGTTGATGTGCATCTTCAAAATATAATTCGAGGCATTTTTTAGTCTAGAAGCCTTGGTCTTGTTTTTGAAAAGACAATAAAAAATATTCACTGTTTTGAAAATATTAAATAAAAAAAAAATGTTATAGCACTCTACATTTACTGTAATAAATAAATATAGTATACATAAAATTATAAAAATGTTTCATGCCAGAAATGCTACAAAATATTAGGTAGCTGTGATACAAATTTCAAGTTTAAATCACAAAAAATAAGGTTCATGTCACACTTTTGTGGTTTTACCAACAACGGCCACTAGGTGTCAACGGTTTGCTGCATACTCTTGTCACAAATTAATAAATTACAGTCACTGCATTATTATTACTGCTAAAACGTTTTGAAATATGAAAATTACATTCTTAGGGGGTGTGCACACCAGTGATGTGAGGGTTGATCCGAAGTGAGCGGGTGCCTGCTGCGGTCACCGGGACCCGCGGTTACGAGTCATCCAAAAATATTTTTAATGATATTTGGGTCGCGGTCAGTTGGGTCGTTTGAAATCAAGATGCCAATTAACATTTTAAACAATTACTACTTTTAAAAGTGCGGGCCATGGAGCGGGTGGGGTACAATAATTATTTTTATTTTTTTTGCAGTCCGAGTTGCAGGCGGGTTAGTTGAAAACGTCGGTTGGGTGCGGGTTGTTTATACATTGACCCGTGCATCACCTGCTTTTAAACGCGGGCTGTTGTGATGTTTATCCCCATTTTTTGTATATTTATACTAGGATGTAGCGCTATTAATATATATTAAGTAAAATAATAATTTTTGTTTCATTCTGTCAACTACCAACAACATTTCTGCCAAATTCTTAAAATATGATTTTATTTGCATTTATTTACTGAAGATTGAAATGGGAAAAACATGGTCAAAAAAAAGATTAGAAGATGTGCTCAAGTTCATTTTCAATAACAAATAATAATGTTTTACATGTATTTTAGGGAAAAAAAAAATATTGTCAAGCTCTTAGTCTTTTACATTTGTGTTGGGTGACTTTATGTCACTCCCAAAGTTTGCTTTTGTTGAAATTCAACAGACACTGAACTGAAATGGTCACAATACATCTAGAAATGATGATTTAAGTCAAAACTGGAGTGGTGTCTTATTTTTCCGTGGCTGTATGTTTGTTTAAAGCACTACTTTATCTTACACCAGTGATTAGATCGATTGTGCAATTCGTCTAAAATTAAGAACCATATCACCCTAAAGTACTGTCTATCATTTCCCTGTTAGAGGTTAAAGGTGACCGCAACTTCCATATGTTTCATTTTTTAGCATCGGCTTTTCCCCCAAGGTCGCCATGGCTGGCCATGCATATGCCCCGTATAGCCTTTTTCTCATTTGTTTTGGGTCTGTGCCCAGCTTCAGGGTGTGTAATATTTCAGTCAAGCCAAGCATTTTACCAGCTGGCCAAATGAAATGCAGCAAAACCTTGGTGTGTGATCAATAATAACTGATCCGCCCACATAGGCCTCTCTGTCGGTCCGGTTCTGTTTGGGTCCGGCCTGACGCTTGGTGCTTTAGAAAACCCACAGATCAATGACTTTAAAGAGTTGGTAAACAGTCAAGAAGACAGACATAGTGTACGCTTCAGTGCCATCTGCACCGACAATAGTGGGCTGTATATACCGATAGACAGATGCGTGCACCTTTGCTCTATTCTTCCCACACTAGAAGAAATCATATATTTCTCAGATCTTCCCTCGGCCGTATTGTAAGGCTTGTTAACTGTACAGGCGCTTAATTAGGCGGCACTTCAAAGTCACGGCGTGGGCCAGTATCAAGGTTTAGCTGAGATTTATATCCCACAATGGCTCCACGGGTCTTGAAAAATTAATGAACGCTTAGTCGGGATCCGACTTGTAGGCGACGCGCCGCAATATAAATCAATTTGAGCCTTGCAATCCAGAACCGAACGTATCTGCTGGACTCGACATTTTTAGAGCATTTTTGAACATCAAGCCACGGTTACATTAAGAGCCTCCGCGATAATGCGGACACCGATCCCCTCTTTGTCATTCACAGAAAGTAATGTTGAAATAGGTCAGAGGTAGAACGAGAACACGTGGCCTCGTGACTTGTTTTTCGTCCTCGCGCACGTAATGGCTTGTGAGTTTATGTGAAGTAATTGTAGGCCCGGAGGTCACACGTAATCACGTCGATACAGTAAAAATCCCAGGTCAGGATCAAGCGTTCGAGATCAGACTTCAGTGGATGGCCAACATAATAGGGACTAACTAATGCCTTTCGGATTGCTGCCCTTGGTCTTCACTGAACCCCATTACTGTGCAATTGTGTGAGCTTTTCATTTTCTTTTTACACATGTCAGTGCCATTTATACCCAAAAAGTCAAATTATCTCATGTCGGGGGAAACTCGTCGGAACGGCCGAATAAATCTGCCCGAAATGGTCACTGAAGCAGATGCCCTATGTGGACTCAAAGATTTCAGTGTATTTATCTCAACATACGACCTAATTGATGGGCTTTGTGGGCCAAAAGTCATTTATAAAGTGGTGCTTTATCTGGCATCTGTTAGTAGCGTCATTTCAGTATCATCGCAGTGCAAACTCATTTATTTTTTATTTGTAACATCACAAACCAAATCCTTTGAGATAAAAAATTTAAAATAATACAGCGAACTTGTTTGCATAAAAATATATTTTATGCCTCAGTCACACTAAACTTTAAACATGCTAGATTTCAACGCACAGACATTTGTATATATTTATTTACACATCATGGTTTCTTGCTCGCACAGTTCGTTATGCTTTTGTTGTTATTATAGAAAATAGGATTCAGTGCGATCCAGTTATTTTCTGTGTTGTGATGTATCGGTCATCTATTGGTCACACATCTTCATGTGATACAAATTTCATCAAAACTTTAACTTTGGATTGCACAAAAATGCTAAATTTGAGGATCTCCAAAAAAAATCATTTGTGACTACAGGATTCATTTCTAATATTTACACTTAAAGGGATAGTTCGGCCAAAAATGATATTAAACCCATGATTTACTCACCCCCAAGCTGTCCGATTTGCATATATCCATCGTTTTCCAGACAAACACATTTTTGGATATTCTAGAAAATGTTTTAGATCTTTCATTTGATTAAATGTAATTTCACGGGGTCCACCCATAGTCCACGACCTTCAAGTCCAAAAAAAGTGCGTCCATCCTTCACAAAATAAATCCAAACGGCTCCAGGATGATAAACAAAGGTCTTCTGAGGGTAATCCGCGCGGTGTTGTAGAAATATCCATATTTAAAACTTTATAAACTAAAATAAATACCTTCCGGTAGCGCTGCCATCTTAGTCGCGTCTGCATTCAGGATGAGAGCTTACGCAGCCTACGGAGGCTCCTCTGCTGCTGCTCTGTGCCCCCGGCCTCCGAATTTGTCATACGTCACTAAGAAAAGTGCGTACACTAGGCTAATACTCTCTCCTGAATACAGAGGAGTCTACGATAGCGGCGCTACCGGAAGGTATTTATTTTCGTTAATAAAGATTTAAATATGGATTTTCTACAACAACACCGCGCGGATTACCCTCAGAAGACCTTTGTTTATCATCCTGGAGCCGTTTGGATTTAATTTGTGAAGGATGGACGCACTTTTTTTGGACTCGAAGGTTGTAGACTATGGGTGGACCCCGTAACATTACATTTAATCAACTGAAAGATCTAAAACATTTTCTAAAATATCTGAAAATGTGTTTGTCTGAAAAACGATGGACATATGCAACTCAGACAGCTTGGGGGTGAGTGAATCATGGGTTTAATAACATTTTTAAAGAACACTGTCATTGCTGCTGTCATCCTTGGGATGTCGTCGCGAAACTTTTTTGACAGCGATCAACTGTAAAATGTTTTGGTCCTGCTTGATTTTCGTTGACTTGGAGTAAAATAATGGAAAGTTTTTCATAAGATCCGTTGGGGTCAATGTGTTAGCATGACAGAAGCTTGATGCTGTCGGGAGAACAAGCAACAGCCGGCATTTTCCGTTCCCCCGAGTGCCTCTCACGTAAATTATTTTGATGGCTTACGTTTCTCCCCGCCACAGAAAACCACCACAGGTTTATCAATAACATCAAAATTATTATTTTGCTTTTGTTTGTTGATCATGAAGTACAAAGTAGATGAGGAAAACTAGGATTCAGTGTGTATTCAAAGCACCGACATTGTGGTTTACAATGAGTGGAATGGTGCGCTGTGATTGGTTAAGCGGATTTATTGCATTCTGCAAGGAAAGGAGGATTGGCATTTATCACAGCTGGGAAATAAAGGGAAAAAAGATGACAAAATAACACGGCGGATATCAGTTTGCGTAAAATTAAGAATTGACTTTTTAATACTTACCAGATACAATACTGATTTTGGCTGTAACTAATAAAAAAAAGCGTTTATCGCGTTTTGAAACCAAACTCTTTAAATATATTTATCCAAGTTTTATCATCAAAACTTATTTGACTTAATGCAGTCTACATGTAGGTTCCATGTTTTAATTTCCCATTAATTCCCATATATTCCTTTTTATTCTTATGAAAAGCTTCCAGCCTTGAAAATGTTGCATCCCTATGCACAACAGAAAACAACGGTGTGAAAGTACTGCTGCATTGTAGCGGGAACGAGGCTTTACTCGCATCACATTCGTGAACGGCACAATAACTGTCAGTAAGGTAACGCCCTGACCCAATCTACTCAAAGCAGTGGCAAGCGTGACCTTTACATGGGTTTCAATAGGAGATTTGGAGCTATGGGACTGTTAGACTTGGCTGGGGTCAGCAGATATCCTATGCTGATCTTAGTGATTGGATCGTGGGTGATTACCATAAGCAATTTAAATGATATTGATTTATCCTCCCAGCCTCTGTAATTGAACACCTTGACCAAATGCTTCGGCGCCCTCCCTCTTGCCTAACGTTCACCTCCCGTTCCTCTCGCACTCCACATTATCATCTAACGAAAAAACACGCGGTGTCCCGAGGAGCCAACAATGAAGAAAAGGGATCAGGCGTTGAAAGGCCAATCAATTGGCAGTTTGCCATGGCAACAATGGAAATGTTCAATTAATCTCCTATCTCGGGTTAATTTAGCTGCTTAGCATCCTGGCTCCCTACACATTATAGGTAGGGTAGCAGTGGGACCTCTTCCAATTTGGATGCAAACGTCCTCTGTGTTTTTCATCTATAGAAATAATAGAAGAAAACAGCGTTTCCTGAAAGCTTCTCGCCAGATAACCTC
Source organism: Paramisgurnus dabryanus (assembly GCF_030506205.2). Lineage (NCBI taxonomy): Eukaryota > Metazoa > Chordata > Actinopteri > Cypriniformes > Cobitidae > Paramisgurnus > Paramisgurnus dabryanus. The sequence continues at coordinate 29,351,689 of NC_133337.1, read as the reverse complement.
CCAAGTGTAATAACCCGGGGAGTTAATCAACTTCTTTTAAATCAAACGCCTCATTTGGACGATAATTATAATTTGGTATTTTGATAACATTGACTAAGCACTTTGCTGAGGCAACAGGACAAAAACAGGCTAATGGCAATTGTTCGCGTGAAAGCACGGTTAAATAAGTTTCTGTATCTACAATATACCGTCGAGCTATATTCGGATCAATTAATGAATGGAAAAACTCCACCTGGGAGACACACTTTTACATTCTTCATTTTTCACACTTTTCCAGCACCTCGGGAGAGCGCGCAAATTTCTTGTTTTAATATTTTAGCGCTCCGACTTAAGCTTATGAGTTCTCTGCAGGTAACGTACTAGATCATCCTGACATTTCAAAGTACTGAAACCTTTGGAATAAAGTGTTTTTTATTTCATTCTATTAACATAATTTATGTTTGTCAGAGAGCCCACCTCTGTAGAAGTCTGGTGGGGGTGTTGCCATAATTCATCTTTACTTTGCCGTGTGTGTGTGGGCACGTATGTGAGACACGTGATAACAGCTGTGTGGAGACATGAAGACATTCGACTTCATTACTCGGCTCTGAAACATTGATGAGGCAGAGAATAGAGTCTGCTGAAAGCCAGTCATCACTGTTTGGAGCCTCTTATCACCCTCAAAAAAAGTCTCATGGCTCCGTTGATGTCATCTTGATTTTAGCCAATCGCAGTCAGGAACTCTTCAGTGGATGATGCTTTGTTTAAACATTTTGGATGAGACGTAGTAAACAGTTGATCAGTAAAGATGCAACTAGAAACTAGAAAAAAGGTAAAAATCAAGAAACTGAGCACACATTAGGGGGCGCTGTGATCCATGTGGCTGTCACATTCGGGTTGTATTCAAGTCCAAGTACTAACAAAAGGACCCAAGTTTGAATGTGATCTGCAGTCATTTCCCAATCTCTGTCTTTTCTGGATAAAGGCTCAAAATTTGGTTGATATTATTATTATCATTAGAGGTCTTCATAGGTCCAAAGAAATGTACCCGACCCAAAATGACCCGAATCACTTTTACCTGAACCCAGCGTGCATAATTACACACACACACACATATGTATATATATATATATATATATATATATTTGATGAAAAACCCGACGTGAGACAAACCTGACAAAATTAGACCCGAGTCTAACCCGACCAAGTGGCAATTTTTTCTAAACCGACTGGCCCCACACGCACCAGTCAGACCCCGATGGCATCGCAACCAATTTGGCCTGCTGGTCTATTTATTTTCATATGTTTTCTGACCACGACACCAAGGTAACCGATTGCAGTGTGTATTCAAAATTGATTGACAGGTCTGGCTCAATGAAAATCTATTGCCAAGCCAAACAATGTTGCAAGTAGAGCGTTGCATTGGGTTCGGGCTCCCACGAGACCCTGCCGTGAGACCCAACGCAAATCTCGTGGGAGTGGGCAATTTCACTTTTGCTGCAGTGGGCGGTCAAATTTTTTTGTGATTTTCACAGAAGTGTTCTCTTTTTGTAATCTCTCAAATATGGGTAAGTTTCTTCAAAAATGCCAAATTTTGGGCAAAAAGCTGAAATAATTTTTATTTTTGTAAAGGAATTTTAATAGAGATCAGTTTAACCCTTCCCCGCCATTGACGAGTTATCTCATCGGTTAACATAAAACATTTGCATGGAAAAAATTGGTTCCTGATGAGTTTTTATGTTAATCTGCAACACTAGATGGCACATTTACCAAATGTATAAAAAAATATTTACTAATTTTACACTCTGTGTATATTTTGATAATCGTTCTGAATCTGATCTCTAAGAAAATTCCTTTACAAAAATTTTATTATTTCAGCCTTTTGCTAAAAAATTATTTTTTAAAGAAAAAATACCCATATTTAAGAGTTTATAAGCAGCGAAAAAATATAGATAGGATGAAACAGTTTTTTTTCGTTTTGTTAGTTTGTTTGTTTATTGTTAGTTTGAAAGCAGAGGGTCTGTTCTTTTATTTGAAAATCACAAAAAATGGTGGGGAAATTTAGTAATAAATGCTGGTGGGGAATGAGTTAAAATGTTGTTAAATTAGTTTAGTTTAGAAACATTTAGACCTGAAACCACTCAGATCTTGGGTCAAATTTAAGTGGACCCTTGAAGATGTCTTATCTTAATATTTTCTGTAAACCTCCTTTAAAAAACTTGCAGTTTGACAATTAAAATCTCACTCATATGCGCGCTGTCGTTTATCCAATTCTTTGCATGCCGTTTAATGAATTCTGCCAACAAAACGGTATTTCTAAATGGTCTGTTGCCAGGATTAAGCAGATTTGAAGTGAAAGTATTTGATAAACGTATAATTTGCGGAAAAAGATTCCTGTCAATATCATTCTCTCATTTTTAATGGAGGTCGCATTTAGCGGCTTTTGCAGCTGAACTCTTCATATATTTTTAGATGAAATTTTAGTTTTCTAATGAAAGAAATGAATATGTTGGCACAATAATATTTTTATCTACACAACATTTAGGCATATATTTTGAGATTTAAAAAAGGAAAAAAACTTGAGAAACATTTCAGTCAAGTGTTTTAAACGGTACTGTGTCATATCCTTTTGGTGAGTTTTCTATTTCTTTCCTTTTTGTTAATAAAATAATAATGAAAGGATAACACATAATCCAGAGAAAAGATAGGATTACCATCGTACATGACACAAGCCAGACTTAAATTTAAGTTATCTGTTTGAGAACCACAGCTTAAAGGGCGATTTATAGTCGTGCGTAGGTCCTACGGCATAGCCGCGACGGCGTAGGTTCCGCGTCGGTTTTCATTTTTACTTGTGCGTCGTCGTCCGCGTCGTAACGCGTTAACCACCAGGTCCTGGCTCCTCTGAAAATAATTGTGAAGTTAATGGACCTGCACATAAAAACGAACATTTTAAGCAGGGCTTGGATAGATTTGATTTGTTTGGCAATATTGCTGTATGGATTAAAGTAATACCACATTTTTCAGTGGACCTATTCAGTTAATTTTTCAGTATATGCAGCAGACCTTCAGTACACTTGTTTCATGACCCCATTGGGCAAACACACATCACATCAGAGTCCTTGTACTGCTACAGTGGAAAAAGATTCAAATGATTTAGGTTCTCTGCAAGGAAGCACTTAAAATTCTTTAGTGCGCATACAATACGAATTCACGCTGCATCAGAGAGCCCATTGATTTCAATGTTGATGGTGCATTACGAGAAAGTAAAGGAAATGAGTTCAGAAGTTGATTTTAAAGTTATTTCTTCAAACTTTTTACCTAACAGCACAGTGTAGATATTGGACTTACAGGATGGGGAAAGGTGAAACAGGACCATCACAGGAACTTGGCTGGGCGGGGCAGTTGCATCATATTGATAGAGCGCTGCCCACGAGACCATCAGCGAGTCCGAGTCAAGACCGAGTCTACATCCAGCTTTATCTAGACTTGGACTCAACTCAATCTCTGGTCTTGGTTTTGGCTTGGACTCAAGCTGGACACGACTACAACACTGTTAAACCTCTCAGTAGCATTCAAAGCTAGAGCGAAACAATACCATTGCAGACTGCGGTGAGGATTGTCTCGACTTGCCCCTTACTACATGCAACCATGATCAGAAACGTTGCCCCCGCCGAGGTCCATGTTCGGAGCTCCGCCGCCATCTGAAAGAAAATCAATAACCTGGAGGCAAGCTAATTAACTGAAAATCATTTAACCCTGTCTCAGCAATACATAAAATGTGGCTGCTATGAGGAGTAGAGTTAATAATGGATAAATCTGCCTGGTTTTATGAAAGAAATAAAAGCTCCTACAGAGGGACCTGAGGGAGGCTGTTGGCAGCTCAATCACTCTAGAAATATCATTCAAATACACCTTGTCCAAAAAAACTTCCTATTGGAGTAGTCAGTGCCGGACACAACCGATGCTAGATCATAACTGCAATGCTGTCCATTTCTGCCAATTACGTTACACGGCTGTTGCAACATCGTACATCCATTTTTACAGAATACACCACAAACCTGGCACACAAGACTGATTTAGTGTTGTTAAATGCTTTGTGTTTTGGAGCGTTGTGTGCGCAGAAGTTTGATTTCGTCTGGTGATGAGTAATTGTGGTTTTAGCATCCACATTACCGTTGGAAGTCCAGGGATTGGAAGGCACGGTCTGAAATGTCCAAACTGAGATTTATTTGGTCTCTGTGCTTTCTCTCACCCTGTGGCACTCAACGATCAATAATTGAACAGACCGAGGATAATAGCTTCTACGCACGCCGTGCCGTTTCTAAACACGTAGGAACATGGGAGAAGCTCATCTGGAGGTGAAATAAATTGCTGCCTGAATTCCAAATGCACTTTCACTTTGAAGGAACTCCAGCGACCTGCGCGCTAACATTTGCACTTCCTGAATAGCTATGGCCAAAAATGTATGATCATTTCTGTTATAGGGATGGTTTAGTTATTAAGTAAACATCTCAGGGCTTCACACAGCCCCCCAAAAATGGCTACGAGCACCAACAGTTGTTCGGTTTAGTCAACACAATTTAATTTCACATATTTTACAAGGTGGATAAATCGCATTAATTTGTATAACCACATTCATACATTTTTGTACGATTTACCCCAACCCCTGTGAAGTTGGGGTTAGGGGTGGGGTTCAATCGTATGCTTTTGTATGATTAACTTTATACAATTTCATATGAATTAGCCATCTCGAAAAAATGTACGAATTCTCGTGAGATTAGTCTGGTATTGACTGAATTTCACAAGGTTGCTAATTTGTTTGAATTCGTACAATCTTATTGGTACGTTTTAGTACGATCTGCTTTCGCAGCAGTGACAATGGGGTTATATTCTTGTTTTTTTGGATAAGCATGCATTTTTGTACGATCATACAAAATCGCAAACACGTCCCGTTTTTTTTTTAGCCTGATCTCACAGCAATTCTTACATATTTTACGAGGTGGATAAATCGTATTAATTTGTATAGCAACATTCATAAATTTTTGTACGATTTACCTTGACCCCTGTGAAGTTCGGGTTAGGGCTGGGGTTATTTTTTTATAATATTCATTTTTTTTGCACGATTAACTTTGTAAAATTTTATAGGAATTAGCCATCTTGTAAAATATGTACGAATTCTCGTGAGATCAGGCTGGTATCGACTGTATTTCACAAGGTTGCTAATTTGTTTGAATTCGTACAATCTTATTGGTATGTTTTAGTACGCTCTGCTTTCGCAGCAGTGACATTAGGGTTGGGGTTATATTCTTGCTTTTTCGGATAAGCTTACATTTTTGTATGATCATACAAATTCGCAAACACGTAAAATTTATATATCCCACCCTGATCTTACAGGAATTTGTACATATTTTACGAGTTTGCTAATTCGTATGAATTCAAAGGGAATCGTACGAAAACGTATGACGATTATTAGAAAAATAATGATGAAATGGCGCTTCTAACCCCAGTGTCATGGGGTGAAAGCAAATGTTACAAAAATGTACGTAAGTGGTTGAATTAGCCACCTCGTAAAATATGTACGAGTTGACTTGATATGTCTTGACCCCTTTGAAGTTGGAGTTAGGGGTGGGGTTTCGTTATTGTTTATTTCTTTATGATAATTGTTTGTTTTCGGACGATTAACTTCATACAATTTTATTCGAATTAGCCATCTTGTAAAATATGTACGAATTCTCGTGAGATCAGGCTGGTATCGACTGTATTTCACAAGGTTGCTAATTTGTTTGAATTCGTACAATCTTATTGGTATGTTTTAGTACGCTCTGCTTTCGCAGCAGTGACATTAGGGTTGGGGTTATATTCTTGCTTTTTCGGATAAGCTTACATTTTTGTATGATCATACAAATTCGCAAACACGTAAAATTTATATATCCCACCCTGATCTTACAGGAATTTGTACATATTTTACGAGTTTGCTAATTCGTATGAATTCAAAGGGAATCGTACGAAAACGTATGACGATTATTAGAAAAATAATGATGAAATGGCGCTTCTAACCCCAGTGTCATGGGGTGAAAGCCAATGTTACAAAAATGTACGTAAGTGGTTGAATTAGCCACCTCGTAAAATATGTACGAGTTGACTTGATATGTCTTGACCCCTTTGAAGTTGGAGTTAGGGGTGGGGTTTCGTTATTGTTTATTTCTTTATGATAATTGTTTGTTTTCGGACGATTAACTTCATACAATTTTATTCGAATTAGCCATCTTGTAAAATATGTACAAATTCTCGTGAGATCAGGCTAGTATCAACTGTATTTCACAAGGTTGCTAATTTGTTTGAATTTGTATCTTATTGATACAATTTTTGTATGATCATACAAAAATGTTTGCTTATCCGAAAAAGCAGAATTATAACCCCAATGTCACTGCTGCGAAAGCAGATCGTACTAAAACGTACGATCTGCTTTCGCAGCAGTGACATTGGGGTTATAATTCTGCTTTTTCGGATAAGCAAACATTTTTGTATGATCATACATGCAAACTCATAAATGAAACCCCGCCTCTAACCCCGGTGTCACGAGGTGAAAGCAAATTGTACAAAAACGTACGAAGGTGGTCGAATTAGCCACCTCGTAAAATACATACGTATTGACATGATATTGCGTTGACGTTTTCCCATGAGATCTGGTCTGTTTAGTTAGATCAGTCTGGCGTTTGATGAAAGAAAAATAAACCTTTTTCCCGATTAATTTTTATGATAATCTGCAATATCGTGATTTTCCACTAGATGGCCCAATTTATGAAAAACTGAAGCTAAAACGTTATTTACTAATTTTATCTGAATCTGATCAATAACAAAATTCTTTCACACAAAATTAAATTATTTCATCTTTTTTATTTTTATTTTTAAGAAAAATACCCATATTTAAGAGTTTATAAGCAGGGAAAAAAATATAGGTGGGATGAAACATTTTTTCCCGTTTTCTGTTTTTGTTTCTTTATTGTTTGTTTGAAAGCAGATGGTCTGGTCTTTCATTTGATAAATTTGTATGTTTATGTATTTTTAGACGAAAATTTTCCTGAAAGGCATTTTGTGAAACTTTTGTGAAAATCAGAAAAAATTTTGGCCGGCAACTTTTCAAAAAATGGCTGGTGGGGAATGAGTGAATTATGGTTACACTGCAAAAATGTTTTTCTCAGCATTTTTGTCTTGTTTTTATCTCAATTAAGACTGGATTTGTTAACAAATAAATTTTTGAAGTTTCCATGTTGGAATCATTGAAATTCAGCAGCCAACTTGAGAAAGTTTGAAACATTGGAGAGCATTACTACTGTAGATTTGGTTCTAGAGATTACGATACAAACAATAGCAGTCGTCTTATAGACAAATAAAAATGGACTCGGTGTACAGACTGACAGGCGATAACCGAACACCGTTAAGTGCATGGCCTGCAAAAGCTGCCATGAGCTGTGAAAAAGCTCCATTACTTTAGGGTAAAGAGGGGTGAAACGCAGAAAGCCACTTTTCTGCTGGGAGCAACCTTTAATGTGGTGCAAATGGGCAGAAGTGCATTGTCACCTTTAGACTTGATGCACTACCATTTCGTCTTGACAGACAAGCTACACTTATTGCCCGAACACGTCTGCTTTGTTACCACTGACATCGAACAGCGGCGCTCAAGAATGGAGCGTGTAATGTCCGTCATTCCTTTAAAACCCTTTAGTGCCGAATGTGTTTTTAGCATTGTAATGCTTTATCTTCGAGCTAATGCTTAAATGGACATGCTAGTAGTTAAATCGAATCCGCTGTCTTTACTTCCATTATGTCTACGGTGCATCGTGTTTAGGAAGCATCATGAAATCGCTGCTCTTAAAAGCAACGCCGTGGTTTCTCTGTGTCCGTCAGTCATTTAAACCAGTTGTCACAGGATGGGTGAACGATCTGTAAGTCTGGCCATCTCATGTTAAAATGTCCCTGCTGTGACCAAAAGCAGATACCTGGAAAGCAAAAAAAGAGAGAGAGCGAGAGGTAGTTACACAGCTGCTTATTACTTTACTCCTCACAAACCTTGGCAGCGAATCCCAGATTGATTTTTGACGATGCAATCGATCGAGAGATTTTTTTTATACAGACCCGTATAATTTGTTGCTTATCTTAAGTTGAGTTTTGAACATTGTTAAATCATACCTTTCAGCTGTTTTATATAACCCACCTCCACATACTGTAAACAAACACTTGACTGTACTCACCCTTAAAAAAGAAGTTGTGGATCGAGGGATCCAGGCGCCCAAGTTGCGATTTTTCGATATGGTTTTCGCCATATCACCTCCTAAATTTCTTTCACAAACGAGATGCTTATATGAAAGGTTCATGCTGACTCTCTCTGGTCTTTCTTTTCCCATCTCGCCCCTGGCGATTGATCCCATCTCCTCAGGGGAAATCATTTCATGACATCATTACCATCCTCAACACTTTCATGTACCAGCCCTTGTTTCAACCTCTTATCATTTGATTATGTTTTGAGAGAAGAATGTGGGGGGAAATGGAAAGCTATAAATGGCAAAGCTAATAAATAGCACTTAGAGGAGCTTTTTTAATGGGTGCTCGTAGGGTATCAATAGTTTTGTATTAAAGGAACACTTTACCCCCCCACACACATGGCGCTACAGTAGGTCTGGAGAGAAACAGTGTGATTGTGGGTGGACGTTAGGCCTGGCAGATGTTCTGCGACTCCTCCTGCGACTCCTTCCCTTATTAGCAATGGAAATGAGGATGGTGGGTTGATTCAGGAAGGTCATTTGTATTTTAGATTTTCAGCTGCTGTAACTAAACAAAAGATTAAAAAAAGAATTTGATTTGTATACTTTCAGAATAAAATATGTGATCGTGTAAAAATAGATACTGATGATACAGTGTTGTGAAGCATTTCTATTAGTCTGCTGTTTATGGGGCAGTTTTCCGGACAGGGTTTAGATTAATCCAGGATTAGACCTTAGTTATATTAGTACATATAAATAGTAGGGATGCACCGATATGATTTTTTTTGGGCCAATACCGATTTAAACAGACATCTTCTGGCCGATACTGATGCCGATACCGATATTAAACACTTGTATACAATACTATACAGTTGGTCTATTAGCTAGTTTATTTCTGCATCAAATTATTTTTACCGAACATGGATTGGATCTAATTAACATTCAACTGACCAACATAATAAGAGAGGCACAAATTAAGCTAAAACAAATATAATAAGACAGCATGACAACCTTCCAAGGTGGTTTTTGCAATTCAGCATTTATTTTATTAACAACATTAACTCATTTTTTTTTACATATAATGGATTTCTTTATGCAGTTAATTAATAAACAATCGGTATCGGCCTTTTTCGTGCTATTGCCGATATGCCGATGGTTTCAAATTCATCAAAAATCGGCCGATAAATATCGGCGGCCGATACATCGGTGCATCACTAATAAATAGTTTTTACAAACATACCTTACAAAAATCAGTACTGGTGTACATCTTGAGACAAAACAATGGCACTAATATATGTTAAAATATGTCAGTCAAGATGTTTTTAAAAATAGGGAGCTGCTTGCTTTGGCGCAGGTCTGGTGCAGATCTGGCCCTTTTGAAATCAGAGACCAAATTCAAAACCTCTTTTTTGTCTATTTTATTATCTTTAAAGAATACTTCATATAAATATGAAAATTTTCAATAGATAAAATGATCATTTAGCAATTGATACATACTTTTCTTACTTTTTTATTTTGTTTGACAAATATTTAAAAATTCTTAAAAATCAAGATGCAATTTTTTGATGAGTAAAATGACCTAAGAAAATAAGTCTAGACAAAAACATAAAATGTAAGTGAATTTATGCTTAAAACAAGCCAAAAAAAAAAAAAAAAAAATCTGCCAATGGCGTAAGACAAAAAATCTTAAACTTTTTTCTTAAACACTTTCAAGAAAAATTCCCCATTAGCAGATTTTTTTGCTTGTTTTAAGCACAAATTCACTTAAAAAATCTGCCAATGGGGTAAGAAAAAAAATCTTAAACTTTTTTCTTAAACACTTTCAAGAAAAATTCCCATTAGCAGATTTTTTTTTGCTTGTTTTAAGCACAAATTCACTCAAAAAAACTGCCAATTTGGTAAGAACAAAATCTTAAACTTTTTCCTTAAACACTCAAGAAAAATTTCCTATTTGCATATTTTTTGCTTGTTTTAAGCACAAATTCACCTAAAAAATTCTTAGGTCATTTTGCTCATCAAGGAGATACATATTGATTAAAGATTGTTTAGATATTTATACTAAAAGCAAGACAAAAATACTAAGTAAGAAAGTAATTTTTCGCCGTGTACACTGCAAAAAAAGATTTTCAAGAAAACATTTTATTCGTATTTTTGTCTTCAGTAAAAATATCTAAAAATTCTTAAATTAAGATGCTTTTTCCTGATGAGCAAAACGACCCAAGAAAATAAGTCTAGTTTTATACAAAAAATATAAAAATAAAGTGATTTTGTGCATAAAACAAGCAAAAAAAACCTGTCAATGGGCCATTGAATTTTTATTGAATTTAGTGTTTAAGGAAAATGTTCAAAATTTTTTGCTCACCCCATTGTCAGATTTTTTTTGCTTGTTTTATGCACAAAATCACTTAAATTTGATATTTTTTGTCTAAAAACTAGACTTATTTTCTTGGGTCGTGTTGCTCATCAAGAAAAAGCATCTAAATTTAAGAATTTTTAGATATTTTTTACTGAAAACAAGACAAAATACTAAGACTTTTTTTCTTGAAAATAATTTTTTGCAGTGTATGTCACATATCACAAAATATAGATCATCAAGGTTTGTGTCCTGTGACAAAAAACGCATATGACAACTAGTAACGAAATACGCAAAAACCAATATAAGCAATAGTGATTGTGTTTACCGTGATTGGTTGTGACAGTTGTTCGTTGGCGTCCAGGTACTCTCTATCATGTTCTTAGTTTCTCTATTAGGTGCTCAAAGGTGACATGGAAAGACAAAAATAACTTGGTGCTTTATTTTTTCCGTGGGCTGGCAATACACTGTAAAAAGTGATTCTGAGTTTTAGTCAGGTGGACAAGTAAAATCATGTCCTGTCAACTTGCAGTGTCTCACTACGCAGAAGGATGAGTTATAACAACCTCAACTTGAAGGGAAATTGAAAACTTAAAATAAGGTGTTCATATAACAACAAAACATAGGTTCTTTCAATTTTTTTGCCTCATGCGCATGTGCCAGAATCTCTACGTCATAATGACGTACTACTTTAACGAATTTGAACAAGAGGCGCCATCGCCATTTTCTGCACGAGAGGACGAGATCACTACAGGAGTTGCTGATGGGAGAACAAAGACGACGAAGGAGCTCTTATTTGAACGACTACAGATGGATTTTTATAGTAAGTATACCCCGATTTGTTCTTTCTTTCATGTAAAAAAATAGGCTTGTTTCGTTTGCGTATTAATTTAAGACAACTTGATTGGTAAGTTAACGTTAATCAGGAGCCACACACACAGTGTTAGACACCGAGCTGTTGTCGAGACGTGAGCAGAAAGAGAAGTCGTCTTTAACTAGTGTAAGTTAATGTTGGTAAATAGATAAAAACGTGTACAGTTACTTTTTAGCATGTTAATTGGTGTAAAATGGCCCAAAATAGCTTTTTCGCATGGTTTAAAGTTTTCAGGCACCGTGCCGGATCTCCGGCGTGCGGCGTTGGCTGCGAATTAAAAAAATATATATAACGTTGATATATTAATATCATTTCGCGTTCATGCGTTCACCCACAAATAGGATGAGAGGAACACATATTTTACTCTCAACCAAACTAAACTAGCCAATCAGAAGTAGAATGGGGCGGGTCTTTAAAGTGTGGTTGAGAGATCCAGCTGCAGGTACCGTGCGGAGACCGGAGATGTCACGTAGCAAGGAATCCGCAGGATGGAAAGTAAGTTTATAAAGAACAGGAAAGATATGACCTAATTGATAAAGCACTTAAATAAGTGGCGCTGGGCATGGATAGAAGGAATAGGCAGAGACAGGCAGCATTTTAGAAGAAATTAAGAGAAGCAGGTGCTTGCATTTCAAATGCTGTCTCACGATATCAATATAAAGTTGCATTTGTGTCAAAACGTTTTGCTTGCATTATAATATTCTCTACGCGCATGCGTCAACGCGCGCATCCACATGAATCAGATCCCACATAATCCTGACAAAAACACACATTCGCTGATGGTTTGTGAATCTAATTTGCGTATTTGCGTTAACGCATGCGATTACAGAATAGTATAATGACACACTCGTAGATCTTGTTTGCCTGCATGTGTGTGTGAAACGCGTAGCTCTTGACTGTTATGCTTTGCCAAAAGATTAATGCAAAAAACAAATTGACTTGACAAAATTCCTGGGTGTCTGAAAAGGCAAAGTCACATCATCATTTGAATGATAAACTTTAATGTTGCAGTATCCACTTCAAATTTAGGGTGCTAAGGTTGCTTGATGTTCAGTGATGAATAATAAATCTTTATTAAATGCTACCACTTATTGTTTATAAACATGTTTTGACCAATGGTGAATCTCATTTGTGTGCCCTATTATTACCATGCATATATGCAACCAAAGATTTTTAAATTCCTCATAGATCTATGTCACTTATTTTTACTCTTAAAGTGCACTACATTGATGTAATTACCTTTTAATTGCACAAAGTGACTGAATTTGTTCTGTCTGATCATGGTTTACTTTGTGGCATATAGCCCAAACGCGATTGTTCCCGGGGACCCCGCAGCGTTGGTCTGGTTTCAAACTCAAATGGATTCGATTTCGATCGAACCCTGGTGTGTTATTATGATAGAAAACAACACTGGTCAATATATAGCTTTTTTTATTAATTCGGTGCTGTGTGTGTGTGTTTGTGTGTGTCATATAATGTGGGCTTCTGCTGCTTGCAAATTAACTCTTTTAAGGAGACAGTGGATTTTTAGATTTGTTGTCCTGGTTCCACATCCTATGCACAAACACACTGAAGGCTCATTCTCACTCATATCCAAGGTAAATCATCAACACTATCGTCCCTTACATGTATTATATTTAACTAAATGCATCATAATAAGCTAACTTATGGGCAGGTCACATTTCTTCCTGAAACAGTGCACATCCGAGTCCACATGACAGTGTCACAGTATGATTTTGTCATGTGGACTTGGGTGTGCACTGGGGTACCGAAGCCAAGACTACCTGGAGGAAGTGGTCTTTGTTCGGTTGCACCCAAACCGTGCCGCGTGCGCACTTGTTCAGGAAGTAATGTGACCTGCGCATGCGTTTTAGCTTATTATGATGTATTTAGTTAAATATAATACATGTAAGAGATGATAGTGTTGATGATTTACCTTGGATAAGAGCGATAGTGAGCCTTCAGTGTGTTCGCGCATAGCGTGTGGAATCTGTTTTCTATTATGCTTCATGCACGTTGTGATAACGTAATAACGCACCAGGGTTTGACAGAAATCAGTTGAGTGTGAAATCAGACCAACGCTGCCGGGGTCGGGAACAATCGGGCTAGGAGTTGAGATCACAGCAAACGAGCCCAGTGTGAACCACCCTTAGACACTCCTGGTTTAAGTGACATCAGCTGGTTACATCTACTATTAAATCTTATTTTGGTGCTGAACAAAAGGTAACAAACAACTGTTGTTGTTGTACCACATCACTGGTAAATTATTTACAACAAAAGCATGCAAAAAGTGTACATATTTGAAATTAATGTTTTTATTTTTCAAGACAGAGGGAGGGGGTGAAAGGATAAATTAAAAGAAAAACAAAGGATTGAACCAATAAAGGAGGTACTTTAACCATCATATATTTTACAGACAACAAACCAAAGGATGAGGACTGCAGCATTGCTTGGGCTGCCGTGATACATGCGAGAGACTCCTTCTAAATTCATGAAGATATGCGAGGTATGCTGAAACCTTTAAGGCAAAACGAGGGAATATTGAACATTAGATCTCTTAATTTGTAGGGGTCTGGGGACTTTAAATTGTTTGTGAAATTGGTTATAAGTAATAGTACCTTAATTTTGTTTTCATTCTACAAAGCCCAGTGACCGTGATCAAGGGCGTGGTGATCAAGGGCGTGGTGATCAAGGGCGTGGTGATCGGAGTCCTAGTGGTTGTGGAAAATGTGATGGAGCCTCTCCCAGAATTCTACAATGACGTTGCCCTGGTGATTGAGGAAGAAGTGGTGATGCGTCACCTGAGTGACATACCTAATGCTTTTCTGAACCTGATGGGCCTGGTGTACGCATTAAACATTGACTTTCCAAAGGAATTAAAATTCACTTTTGAAGTGATACAACGCCTGTTCATTGGAGTGGGATCACACTCTTGCACCGCAAGAGTTCACTCTTTGAAGAGCAAGTTGCTGAGATAAGAAACTCTTTTCTTCTCCTTGCTACTATAAGCACTTACACTGTTACACTGTTTTAAAGTTTAAGACCATTGTTATTTTAGATATTATTGTTTTCAAGGGATACTCCATCGTTTTGTCATATTAAACTGTTATTACCTTAAAGCAATAGTTCACTTTGAAATTAAGTTTTGATATGTTTTAGCTTACCTCAAGGGCATCCAAGATGTAGGTGTCTTTGTTTCCGTGGTAGTTTCACTTTTGATGTTTTTAGGTCAAACCGTTCTTGTCTGTCAGTCATATAATGCAGGTCTATGAGGTAAACATGACCTCAAGGAGCATTCACAGAGAAGTCCAAATTAAGCAACTGTCCATCGTAAGTACACATTGATGGCCTTAGACACGAAACGAGCGGTTTGTGTGAGAAAACGAACACTATTTATATTGTTTTTGCCCCTTGTACACAACCACATCTGTGCTTAGTCTGCGCATGCGCCGGAAGTGATCTCTCGCACGTGTACGTCACTCATTGTTTACACAGAACAGAGATTGTAGGTAAGACAGTAAATAGAAATTGTACTGATTTGCGCTTATCCGGGATGTTTAAACCGACGTGAAAGAAAACAATTACGTATGCTCGCGCAAACTCATCCAGGAGATCTCTTCCGGCGCATGTGCAGACTAAGCACAGATGTGGTTGTGTACAAGGGGCAAAAACAATATAAATAGTGTTCGTTTTCTCACACAAACCGCTCGTTTCGTGTCTTAGGCCATCAATGTGTACTTATGATGGACAGTTGTTTAATTTGGACTTCTCTGTGCATGCTCTTTGAAGTAACGTTTAGTAAGTGACCATAGACCTGCATTATATGACTGACAGACAACAACGGTTTGACCTAAAAATATCAAAAGTGAAAGTACCGCGGAAACCAAGACACCTACATCTTGGATGCCCCTGAGGTAAGCTAAAACATATCAAAATTTAATTTCAAAGTGAACTATCCTTTTAACTAAGAAGAGTCAATACATACCCCTATCATCTTAGTGCGTGCACTTAAGAACTGTGGCGTGTGGTGATACTTTGATAGCACTTAGCTTAGCCCAGTTCATTCAATGGTACCAAACAGAGATAAAGTTAGAAATGATCAAACACATCAACGTTTTCCCTATGTAATACGAGTAGATATACGATCAAATATGGTGGAACAAAATAAAATGTGGCGCTTTTAAAAGTGGGTTTAAAAGGGTAACTATAATCATTATGAGAGGGAGAAGGGGAGCAGATTTTTCAGGCGAGTCGAAGTACTCCCAAAAGTGCTATTCCACCATACAATATAGTTACCCTTTTTAACCCGCTTTTAAAAGCACCATGTTTTATTTTGTGCCACCATATTTAATCGTATAAATACTCGTATTAAATAAGGAAAACAATGTGTTTGGTCATTTCTAACTTTATCTCTGTTTGGTACCATTGAATGAACTGGGCTAAGCTAAGTGCTATCAAAGTGTCGCCACATGCCACAGTTCTTAAGTGCACGCACTAAGATGATAGAGGTATGTATTGACTCTTCTTAGTTAAAGTAATAACATAGTTTTATATGACAAAACGATGGTGTATCGCTTTAAGTGTAACATTGGTATTCTTAAAAATTTTTTAAACACTGTTCACTTGTTACCTTGTTCTGCTTCCTCTTTCCTTGTCATGTTTGTCATTTGATTGGGAATTAAAGACACTGTTTTATTTGAAGTTGTTAAACACAGGAACAACTGTACATGAATAATTCACTATAAGCTGTTAGGAAAATATCTGATAATGACAAGGAGTTATTTGTACTATTTTGGCTCTTAAATGGTTTTGTGCATAGTAGGGCTGCACGATAAATCGCATGCGATACCACGCACATCTCGTCAGTTCCTGGATTAGTAGTAAATCGCCATCAGCTGCTTTCAGATGGAGCGGCATTTACTACACAGAGCCGTAGTTCACTGACAATCTGGGCCATATCGCAGGCGATACTTCCGCGATAATAAATGCGAAATTGCCCCAAATGTCAGTGAACGGCTCTGTGTAGTAAATGCCGCTCCATCTGAAAGCAGCGGATGGCGATTTACTACTAATCAAGGAACCGGCATTACTTACAAGATGCGCGTGACAATCACATGCGATTTATTGTGCAGCCCTAGTGCATAGAGAAGTTTGCACGTGTTTTTGTGAGGTTTATATTTTAACATTGGTATTATAGAATTTTTTTTAAACAGACTGTGTTCTTGTTACCTTGTCCTGCTTCTCTTTCCTTGTCATGTCTGACATTTGATTGGGAATTGAAGACTTTTATTTGAAGTTGTTAAACACAGCTTATAGTGAATTCTTCATGTACAGTTGTTCCTGCAATGAAAATATCTGATACTATTCTCTAAGAATGGGTCTGTGCATAAAGAAGTTTGCATGTGCTTATGTGAGCTGAATATATGTGAGTGTTTTTCGTGTAATGTTTTCATATCTTTGCAAGGAAAAATAAATGCTGAGAGTTTCAATTTTGCAGTTGTGTTGATTTCATTTAAAAAAAATCTGGTTTCAGGCAGATATCTAGAACTTCTTGTCAAAGAAAACAATGAAGTCTAATAAACTCAAAAAGTTAAGTTGCGATGTTGAGGGAAAACTCACTATTTTATGTCAATTAGACTTTGTTAATGGTTGTGAAAACATGAAAAATTAAGTTAAACCAATATGTTTTTAAGTTTACTTAACAAAAAAATCTAATTGCTTATTAATTGCTATGGTACGTTGGCCCAATTTACTGCAAGTTATTTCAACAAATACATATAAGTTGAGTTAACTTAACTCCTAATGTTGGCTAAACTTAACTGAGTCAATGCAATAAGATGACTTGACCAAGTCAAGTTGGGTCAACAAATCATTTTTTACAGTGTAGTAAAGCGTTTAGACAACCATCCAAGAACTAATCGCTCAGTGATAAAACAAATGACACACATGTATACACACTCCACAAGCCCACATATCTGACCCAAGAACAGAAAGCACAGCATGGATGTGGGCGTTCTTTCCCAGCCTCATCCAGAGGTCACCGGTTACCCGTCGAGAAGTAAAACAGTCGTCTTGTATAGCCCCTAATAATATAAACACATTTAACGGATACATAAACAAATTGCAGAGTTGAAAAGATGCCGACATCCTTTATTTTGCACAGTGCATGCTTTGAGGGAAAGACTGGATAATGTAAATCTACAGTAGGAAGGAAGCATTTCGTAAAATTCAATGAAACTTGTTGTCCATCAAAAATCTACAATTAGAGTCTGGGTATCAAAACAATGGCTGGTCATTTCACAGTCCTGTTGGCCTTTGGAGATTCCTGCATCTAAGATTGGAAGATTTGTTGGTCTAAGGACTCCCGAGTGTCCGAGTGTAAGGTTCGAGCAAGGTCATTGTTTTCCAGCTTTTTCAATGTCAACTGCAAGGTTTATTCACACTCGATGGTCCCACATCTCAAAACACTACAGTGCACCACAAGCCTTTGGGTGCAGACATAACCCTCAGAGATGGGTTGTACTTCTCCACTCAATAAAGCCATAAAAACTTGGAGTCCAATTACGTATCTGAAATAAAGCTCTCGCCTACTGAAGGCTTCGGCTCAACACTCAAGGCCGTGCATATACGCTGGTCTACCAGATCAGCATTCTTCTCATATCGCTCATCTGGTGTCTCACCGTGGCTCCTAAAATCACAAGGCCATTTGAGGCAAATATGTCTCGGAGGAGGGTTTGTTTCTGAGGTAGTGCCGTTCTAATCTCCCTGGTCGTCCGTTTAACAGGCTTTAGTTGGGTCCCATAGCAGCGCGGCAATGTTTGATTACTAAATCACCTGCTGAGAGGAACCCGGAGCTTAGCTTCCCCATTCCCGCAGCCATTTGGGTCCGGCAAAATAAGATGTTTCAAGTCATTCCGTCTGTCTGAAACACGCAAGCTCAAGGTAGGAATGGTATAAAATTGCCTCAAATAATCTCAGATATTGGTTTGAAAGGGTTTGTGAGAACGTTGTCAGGAGTTATGCGTGACTGGCACCCCCCGCTGAATACAATCATCTCTCCAATTTAGTATAAATTAGGTCAAACGGGAATAGCCCATGAACGGCCAGAGTTATTCTCAACTCCAGCTGTGTAGATTTACTCGAGAGAAGGTGTTAACTTAGACACCAAAATAGCCATTAGTGGGGCTCTGCATGGGCGAATCGACTTATAATCCTTAAATTTAGATTCCAAAGTATTTATCGGCGTGGAGGTTTTTAACTAAAGGGAATGATGCATGTTAACGCGCTAAGACTGATGTGTAGACATAGGCTGTGTCCGAAATAGCCCCCATACTTTTAAATAGTGCACTATTTGAGGGAACATCAATTTTTAGTGATGTCCAAAATCATCGGGTGCGTAAATACTCACACTTGCCGTCTTGGCCACTCGAGAGGTTGTGCACGCGACAGGAAGTAACTGCACAAGACTGTCCCATGTCTTAAAAAACTGGCAAAGTGCAGTGGCATTAACCCACACTATCTTGAATACTTCGGAACGGTATTCAAGGCTAAGCGTATCCAATCATGCATCATGTTATGGATGTAAATCGTAAGACTTTTGCCCAAACTTCGCGAGATGTCACGGAAACTTTTAATTTTAAGTTAATAAATGGATATTACATATTTTGGTAGTCAAACGGAAAGTGGTGTTGTTTTTTCATTTTGGTGCAAATACCTGGATTGACATTTGTACACTCGCTAAGTGTTTCCCATCAGGTAAATAATTCTACATGCACGCTTGGGATCTTCACGCCCACTAGAACTCTTGGGTAAGTAGTCAAATGGTCAAGTGCAAAGACCGCAAGTGTGGGCATTTGGACGCAGCCATAGTGAACTTTATTAGGGGACTCATACAACCCCACAATGCATCGCAATAATGAACCGATGTACAGTCACAGCTAGCCGCTAGTCGTCCATTAAGGCTCGTGCCGAATAAATTCTCGTGTCTCTGCAGAAGATGGCGCCCACACTTCAGCGCTTTCGGCGAGCTCAAGTGTCAATTTTTGTCTTGTTTTCAGCAAATGTATCTAAAAATTCTTAAATTAAGATGTTTTTTTTCTTTATGAGCAAAACAACACAAGAAAATAAGTCTAGTTTCTAGACCAAAAATATCAAATTTAAGTGATTTTGTGCATAAAACAAGCAAAAAAATCTTCTAATGGGGTAAGCACATTTTTCTTGAACTTTTCTTGAATTTAGTGTTTAATACAAATTTTCAAGATTTTTTTGCTTACCCTATTGGCAGATTTTTTTGGCTTGTTTTATGCACAAACTCACTTAAATTTCATATTTTTGGTCTTAAAACTAGACTTATTTTCTTGGGTCATTTTGCTCGTCAAGAAAAAGCATCTTAATTTAATATTTTTAAGATATTTTGCTAGAAACAAGAGAAAAATACTAAGAAATGTTTTATTTTTTTGTAGTGTGCCTACTTCCATACACTGCAAAAAACGACTTTCTTACTTAGTATTTTTGTCTTGCTTTTAGTAAAAATGTCTAAAAATGACCTAGGAAAATAAGTCTAATTTTTTAGACAAACATAAAATTTAAGCGAATTTGTGCTTACAACAAGCAAAATAATGTTCTTGAAATACTGTAAGTTTACCTTTTTTATAAACACTTAATTCAAGAAAAAATTTCCTATCCATTTGCAGATTTTTTTTGCTTGTTGTAAGCACAAATTTGCTTCAATTTTATGTTTTTTTGTCTAAAAACTAGACTTATTTTCCTAGGTCATTTTGCTCATCATAAAATACATCTTAATTTAAGAATTTTTAGATGTTTTTACTGAAAACCAGACAAAAATACTAAGTAAGAAAGTAATTTTTTGCAGTGTACTATAGGAGAAAAGCAGTAGGCGAGGCAAGTAGTAAGTCCAAATTCCAAGTATTCCAAAAACAGTACTACCCGGATGACCTACTACTTCCGGCAAGATCCTGAAGTGTTAATTTAATTTACTATCCTGTGGGTCCTCGGGAGTGGAGTTATCCAACGAGAAGAAGAAGAAGATGCGTTGTTTTATTCAAAAGTGTCCAAAAGCGGTAACGCGGCCCTATTCAAATGCAAATACATATATTAACCTTGTGGTTAAATTGCACTAGTTTAACGTCATTCCAGTTAACGATTAACTTGTTGTTATGATGACGTATATCAGGTGATGTATCAACAAGGCGGATGAAGTAGGTCCGAATTCATACATGCTACCCATACCTACTGTATTAACGGTGATGAGTAGGTACAAGTATTCGTGATCATGCCTGTATCCTTATGTCACCGCTGGGCCCCTTTTGTCCCACACTGGAATTTTTTTTTCAAATATTATTTTAAATATATTTAAAAATAAATAAAAATGGCCAAAAAAGTACAGCCACAACATGCCTAATATTGTGTAGGTCACCAAAACAGCCCTGACCCGTCGAGGCATGTACTCCTATAGGCAGGTGGTATGTTCTGAAATAAATTATATTTACAAAATGTATTTTTCACCAATATGTTTTTGTCCATAATTTGTATATTTTAAAATATGTTTTAAAAATTAATATATTGTAAAGCATTTATATTTACCTCGCATTGGAAGTAAAACTTTGTATGTTACAAACTTGAAAACATAACAGGTTTGAAAAGATTCAAATTAAATATATTTTCAAATGCAAAAATATATTTGAATCATTTTATAGAATTTTTTTTTAATACTTTGGGCAGGAACAATATATATATATATATATATATATATATATATATTGCCATATGGGTTTTAAAACGAAAAATTTATTTGTTGCCCCCCAAATTTTTTTTTAAATATATATTAATATATGATGGTTAAACTAAATATATTTTCAAATTCAAAATATATTTAATTAAGCTTTACTTGTATATATTTTTTTTTTGCCGTGTGGTGTTGACCAATCCTGGTCCATCTGGTATAGGTTAGTGTGCCACATCAAAGGCAAAACTTCACAGAGCTCACAGACTCCGAATCTCGTCCACCGTTTGCGTGAGCTACGCTATCCAGTGCGCATTCCTGATAATGGCGGGCCGCTTTTTGTAGATCAGCCTGTGTTGATAAAACGTCTTGCATTCTTTCAAAAAACAGATCACAGATCAGCCGAACGAGCCGCATGGAATAAATTGCCAGTGACATTTAAGTGTGCTTAAGGTGAAATAGCTAGCATTCTTCTCGCTTAACGGGGTACGATGAGAAGCACTTACGAGTTCAGATCGAAGCGAGGATGGAGGAGTATGTTTGCGAGGTAGAGGTTTCATGGTGCAGGCGTCCTGATACGAGACCAAACACCTATCGAGTCTGTAATCATGTGCACAGCCTGCTGTGTTGATGATTATGGTGATGGTTATGGTTTTGATAACTAAATCACAAATGACTCCTCATCTATGCGGAGCTAGCAAATGAATTTACAATGCAGTTTATTTCTAAGGAAAGGTGGGGTAAAAATCATACTTTTAATGCACTCTTCATTCCCGTTTGCAATGGCAAACAAAACTGTCATTGTGTTTTACCAGAAATGAATAAACTAATCCGTGAAAATCTTATCCGGCCTTGGGCCGATCGACCCCAAGGCTGTTTTCCACCGGGTACCATGGACCAAAAATTCTTAAGTCCATTACGGTCGCAATAAAGAGCTAATGACGAGAATAAATTCGCGGTGGCACCCATCTCTATGAAGAGGCCGAAGGATAAGGGGTCATTAAGACCTGCGTTATCTGGTTCAGATAGCATTGGCATGTCTACGCACATCATTATTTTTGCCCCTGGAGCCGTTTGCCAAACGGGAAGCATCGGGAGAGCAGAGCGTGCGCTCGTTTTCGATGGTCAGTCGAGGGGTGCATGCATGCAGCTAATGCATTTCTTAATTCCCCAAATGATTGTTTTATAAAAGACATTTTATTTTCCATTCCTTCGCTGGCGGCCTCAAGGACTAGATCTTTCTAAATCCCCTCCTGCACTTTGTTTTTTGTTGAGTAGGTTTTACAAATGCTCCTTTGAGTGTTGTTTATAAAAGCGTGTTAAATACTGATGTCTGTGCTGTCGGTGAATGATTCTGAAGATGGGATTTTGGAGTAATTGTGGTCTTTTTAATGTATGCATTATATATGGTCTCCCTGCCTGCATAACCCTGAGCAAAATGAGGTTGCGTGAAGGCTCTTTCATAGCTCAGGTGAATTTACAGAGCTCTTGCTTATGTTTCATTTAATTATGTTTGTTTTAGATGTTTCTACTACTATGCATCAGAAAAAATATGAGGCGAAATAAGTCAAGCAAGAATATAAAAGAATAAAATTAATGTTGATAGCATAGCTCAGATAACATGCACTCTTGTATTTATTTTGGCAAATGTGAGCACAGTGTGACTACGGAGATTTATTGAAGCCTTGTTTTAGGAAAATTAAAACTTTCTATTTGCTTTTTATTTCATTTCATTTTATTGCTAAAAGAAACAATTGCAGCATTTACAAAATGATCTCGAATATGTCGCGTAGCCTGCGGCATCGAGGCTACGCCGTAGGACCTATGCACTGTAGGTGGTCCTCAGCTTGGTCCAACTTTGTTCTTAAGTGTAATTTATAGGTCTACAGGCTGTGCGTAGCTCTACGTATCATGACGCATACCTCGCCAAAAATGTAACAACGTGTCTGTTCTATGCGGACCGTAAGCATTGTGATTGGTCCACTAGAACCCCTCCCGTCATGTAAAAAATATATGTGTCACATTTCTTCATAGGCGTTTCTGCTTGCGACGGTTAGAACAAAGATGGGCCAAGTTGAGGAGTGATTTAACTCAAACGGCAATGAAAGTCGCTGTCTATTTACCTCCATCACTGCTGGTCTTCTCAAATCATACACAACAAGCTACTGCTTCTCCTTTGTTTGTGGGTTTACTGGCCAAGCTGCTTCTTCTTTGGCTGTTGCACTGCTACTATGGTTACACATGTGGATACTGCCTACTAGCGGTCTACATGTGTAATTGCATGTCAATGTGGGCCTTGTCCCAAATGGTGCACTTCATGTGGACTTTCGGTTTTGTGGCCTTAACCTCCTCTACACGGCGAACGCTGTACCGGGTCTAAAATTACTTATTATGACTTAATATAAAATATTCCTTTAATTTTTAATGGTCTGTCATGGACCCAGTCCCACATGAGATACTGTTTGAAAGCTTAGAATCTCTACTTTCTGCAGTGTGCATCACTTTAACATATTTTTTTACTGTAAGAAAGTTATTTACACTTAATTTACACTATCACTCCCCAATTTTTTTATACATCATTTAATATTCACATATTTCATATTTTTCAAATATGACACACATGGGCAAGTCTTATCAAATGAAAGCTCTTACTCTCAGGAATAAGGCTACATTGTTATTTTTGTTCTTTTTTGCATAGATTAAGATACAGAAAAAAATAATTTTTCCTCTGTAAGCTGACATTTGCTGGAATCAAACAAAACTGTCTTCAGGTTGCTGGAGCACACAGGGCCATAGTTATACACTTTCAAATACAGACTTTAGTCCTTTATTAGAGGACTGATAACACATACAACCATGTTTAGCACTTTCAACAGTGTTTTATGTAATTTCAAAGGGTTTCCTGTAAAATGATACCAAACTTTTCTATGTACACCTCTGCATGTGGCTATGGGAAGCTTTTGAAATTGGGTAGGCCAAATCCAGGCGGAAATCCCCAATATAGCATCTGTGCTTAAAAGGGTTATATTGCACGTGCTCGCTTAGTCTACGTATCCATAGTGTGTCCCATGTGTCATTTTTTTACGCTCAAAAAATGTGCTCATCAGTGCCCCCTTTGCACCCTTAATGCGATCCTCGGCGGAGCCCACACTGCAGCAGGCTTCGCGCACTTTACCAACCCAGAAGTCCTTGCGAAAGAGCAATGAGACCAATCAGATGACGGATGGGAGGAGTTCACACTGATGGGCAACTTTCTTCCTATCTCCAGCGTGACGCTCGAATCTGTCCCAAATACGACTCCGGTGCGTCCTCTTGCGTCAAGGGTCCCTAAGGTCTGCACTACATGATGACTTTGAGGAAGTCCACAAGTCCGGAGTGTGCCATTTGGGACAGGACGCTGTGTTACGTTTTTGACGAGGTGCGAGTCAGGCTACGCACAGAACCTACGCACAATTATAAATGACACTTTAAGTGGAACAAATATTACGCACGATTGCATTACTACAAATCCAGACAGCAGATGATTCTGGGCCGGATCTGCATTCGATCTGCACCAGAGCTGCTGACTTTGGCACACTGTAAAAAAATTACTTACTTTTTAAAGTTTTGATCGTTTTTTTTATTTTTAGGGCCTTTTATTTTTGGATAGTGTAGTAGAGAGTTGACAGGAAAGTGTTGGGTGAAGATAGGGGAACAGGACCGGCAAAGGACCATAGAGCTGGGAATCTAACTCGGGTCACCGTGAGCGCACTGGCGCTATATGTCTGCGCACTAACCACAGGGCTATTGGCGCCAACGATCTGTGAATAGTTAAAAAAATGTATATTGTTTAACTTAATTTTTAAGTTAAAGTAACATATAAATGTTGATTTGATAAAACGCTGATTTTTTTACCGTGCACGAATCCGGTGCTAATCCGGCCCGGAGTCATCTGCTGACCGGGAAGCCAGGAATATTGTAAGCATTACGGTTTGGACATATCTTTCTTCAAACGTGGCAACGTACGAGACAATTACAGTAAATTAGTGAAGCAGATCTCCTCTCTTCTTCTGGATGGCTGGATTGTTATCGGGTGAGGTTGGAGAACAGTCTCTGCTCTTTATGGAAAGACTTAACAGCTCGAGTCTAATCAAAGACATTTTTCCCACTGTGTTTCGGGCTAAAGAAATTCAATTAGTTTAATTGGTCTGCTTATTATAGGCTGTAATGCGATGTGAGCGCGGCTGTTGTCAAACTTTACAGGCTACTTTAAAAAAGCCGGCATAATTAGAGGGAGAACTTTAATCTTTTAGTCGTACAGTGAAGAGGATCTTCAAGCAATATTCTGGCAAACTACAAAGGCGTTAAACGGTTCGAGTGTGGGCCTTAGTGGGAGAGTGAAGAGCTTTGTGATGGTTTGTAGGCAGGTGCTATTTCTAGTTTTAGTGCCGTCAGAGTTATTTGTGGACAGATTATGACTGACTAAACTGTTGCATGAATAAAGATTGCTGCAGAGAATAAAAGTGTAAAACAACATGAGGGTGAACAAATAATGACATCATTTTAATTTCTGTGTGAATTTTATCTCTTGAACCCCTTTGAATGTTGGCTTGCAAGACTAAGAAAG
The DNA here is from genome assembly GCF_030506205.2 of Paramisgurnus dabryanus. NCBI lineage: Eukaryota > Metazoa > Chordata > Actinopteri > Cypriniformes > Cobitidae > Paramisgurnus > Paramisgurnus dabryanus. The sequence continues at coordinate 29,325,871 of NC_133337.1, read as the reverse complement.
ACTCTCACCCCTTTTCCCTTCCTTTTTAGACTAGGGGTGGATATTTTTGAGGTGCAATGACAACAAAATGGCTTCCAAAATGACAAACCGCACTTATGATCAATCACCGAGCCGGAAGTGCATCATGGTCTGGTGGATAGGCTAATGGAGTAGAGACCTGAAGGTTCACCACCGGCTTCTATGCATCTACAGTGGTGCCCTTGAGCGGGGCACTTAACCCAAATTGCTTCAGTAAACACTCTGTTGAGTGTATATGCAAACCAGAGAGAGAGAGAGAAAGAGAGAGAGAGAGAGAGAGAGGTCTGGTAAGGTCTTGAAAGGCTTAACAAAAAGTATCTTACAGCAATGCAGTAACGTTTGCAACAAGGTTTTGTTTGCCAACATTTGTTAATGCATTAGCTAACATAAACAAATAATTTAACTAATATAACAATATATTGTTGCATTAATTAAAGGGATAGTTCACACAACACAAATTAAGATATTTTGAAAAAATGTTTGTAACAGATCTGGGGCACCATAGATTTCCATAGTATTCTTTTTCCCTATGGAGTTCAATGGTGCCCCAGAACCAGTGTTGGAATTATGTCTAAGATTATGGGGGGTCCCCTAGCTAAGTCCCCCCCGGCCAAGCCCCCGTCATTATAGGGTCGCCGTGATTTCACAAAGTAAGATGTTTTTGTCAACATTTTAATCAAGGAAACCCCAAATTAACTCAAACCTTGACCATTTTAACCTCTTAAATTAGTGTGAAATAATAATTTGAGAAGATTTTTTGTAAAAGCCCCTAACTCTAAAGATTACTAAAGATGCTTCCTGTCAACAAGGTGAAAATAATCCACACGCAAGACACTGACTCTGAGAATTTTAAATTTATGTATTATTTTAATTTGAATAAAAAACAGGGGACCCCCTAATTTATATTTTTGTGCTCAATGCTCATAGAAGGTCCAGGACCACCCCAGTCCCACTTCAATTCGGACACTGCCTAAACGGCTTGGTTATAAACATTCTTTAAAGTATCGTGCGTGAATAAATCAATAAAAAATAAAAATATAGTTTATCATCTCATTCATGTAAGTTCATTGTGGAACTTATTGTTAAGAGATAAAACTTTTTTTATGAGACCCTGGACCACAAAACCATTAATAAGGGTCATTTTTTATTGAGATTGGTTGAGATACAACTATTTCAAAATCTGGAATCTGGGGGTGGAAAAAATCTAAATATTGGGAAAATATCCATTAAAGTTGTCCAAATTAAGTCATTAGCACTGAATCCACTCACAAAAATAAAAGTTTTGATATGTTTATGGTAGGACATTTACAAAATATGTGTGTATGCAACATGATCTTTACGTAACATCTGAATGATTTTTGGCATAAAAGAAAAATTTGTAATTTTGCCCCATACAATGTATTGTTGCTTATCGCTACACCAGTGCTACGACGCGCACTAGCTCGCGGACGGAAAGACGTCAGTTTTTTTTAATGCTGCTAACAATATATATATAGCCTACTGTGTACAAACAACAATAATAATAACACTACTATTATACAGCGCTTAAACTTGATTGTACAAGTAGGCGGGAGTATAATACATAATATCCAAACAGCGCTGTCAAATATCGTGACGTCATCTGACTCGCGCGTTCCTCCAATGACTTCGTGGAAAATATTGATAGACAGAACGTGTAGCCAATTAGAACACGAATTCAACGATCTTTGTGTGAAGCTTTATTTCCTGGTGTGGATACGGCATTTTATACGCTTATATAAGGATAAACAATAAAAAGAACGAGCGTGTATGCATGTAAACAAAAGACTTTTATTTTGTGGCTGACTGGCACTTAGAAAAGGCACTAGTCTTATGAAAACTCTTGCAAGAACCTCATTTTTGGGTCTATTGACTTCAAACGTGAAATATAACTTCTTTAGACTTGTGGCTTTGGCCTCATTGCATTTCTAGGTTTCACACATATATTTATCATTAAGATTTTTAGTGTTAAAAAAGATGTTATGCAAAAAATTTTTTATTACAATGTACTTCAGCCTCTCTAACCTTTTAAATTTTTATCTTAAAATAATTTTGAAACATGGAAAACGAAGCTCAAAGTGTCTTCTATCTAATGATACCACAGCTTATACTATAAATGGTTTAGTAAAAACAGCCCTTTTAGTGAAATTAGGTCTTTTCATGGTTTCGGGACAGAATGGGGGTGCTTTTCAAGAGGTTAAAGGGATAGATCACCCAAAAATCATAATTTTCTCATCCTCATGTTTTTTGAATGTATTTATTCTGATGAACACAAAAGAAGATATTTTGATAAATGATGGTACCCATTGACTTCCATAGTAGGAATAAAATAAATATGGTGAAATTCAATGGGTACCATCAACTGTGTGTTTACCATCATTTATCAAAATATCTTCTTCATCATTTATCACAATACTTCTATAATATTTGTTTTCCTACTATGGAAGTCAATGGGTAAAATCAGCTGTGTGCTTACCATCATTTATCCAAATATCTTCTTTTGTGTTCATCAAAATAAAAAAAACTCATACAGGTTTATAACAACACGAGGATGAGAAAATGATGACAGTATTTTCATTTTTGGGCGAACTATCCCTTTAAGACGGTTTTTGTGTTCCAGGGTCACAATTGTATTGGTAAATGTTAAATAACATTAACAAAAAATAATAAATATTGTAGCTGTTAACTAATCTGGTTTACCAATACAACCTTATTATTTAACGTATTCATGTACGTCTGGATGACGGGGTGTGTAAAAGTTAAAAACTCTTAGGGAGGAAAAACAGACGAGAAGCCAGTCACAACACATTGCTAACACAATAAAACTGTATTACATTTGTGCTTAAAATGATTACAGTACAGTATGTACACATCCTAAAAATAAACATCTCATGCTGAATAACACATAAAAAGAAAATCCATATACAATAGCAAGCAAAAAGGAATCTTTTTTTTGTAAATATGTACAACCGCCATATACAAATGAAGTTTGTCCTCACTTTTTGCACCCTCCGTCTTCAAAGGTAGCTGCAGACGATAAAAGGATTATCCAGGAATAATGCTTCAACATCAATAGTGATGTGGCTTGAGCGTTGCCTCGACTCGACAGTAAACAAAACCTGGTGATGGTAAATCCTCAGACCAGGTATTCACATGATTGTTTTAAGATTACGCCTGCTGATCGACCAAAAATCTGACATTGTAAAACAGGGTGACACTCGAGATGCTCGGCGACTGAGCATTGATTTAATTCAGGTAGAAACAAGTAAGAGACAGAGTCTTGGTATTTTGCGCAACGACAAAAAGCTTAGTAAATAAATACAGTGAAAGTAACAAACCCCACTTTTCCCATCAAATCCCATTACATAGAGTCATACCCAAATGTCTTTAGTGTCATCTTTTACAAAAACAGGAGTTTTTTTTGGAAATTAAATCACGTTACTTGAGCCTGAAAACAAGGAAACCCATTCAACCTGAGATGTTTCGTTGACTTGGCTCCCTTCTTTCTTGCAAACATATTCACAACTTCTCTCTGATAAATATCTAGCTTATTTTTAATTATTTAAATCCTTTGAAGTAAGTGAAACATCGTCTTTGTTATGGTTGGGACAGTATTGTTGGGTGCGTGTATGTTCACAACGTTGGGCCAACGGGTCTTCATAAGGCCATCACACACAGCATCGTTACGACCACTACAGGGGTCCGAGATCGTCGTCACGCCGGTTTTCTCCCACTTACAAAAAACGTCTAATCTGTACAGTACTCTGTCCCCCGTCTTCATATATATATACAGTGTGACGGGAACAGGGGCTGGAGAGGACACTAGTGCTTTTTGTGTCTGATTGCATGTCCCCCTTCAGGTCCTCTCTCAGCTCATTCCCCTCATCTGCGCAGGACTGTTGGAAGGGAGTCAGCGGACCTGCGGCGCGTAGCCCTCCTTCATCAGACCCTCCTCATAGTCTGTCTGGCACAAGATCATGTTGTTCTTCAGGAAGAACTTATCTCCAACGCAGAACCTGGAAAAAACAAAACAAGACGACAAATGTTCAAGTACAAGCATTTTTATATCTCAGTGGTTGATTTTCCCTTTATTTTTTAACTCTTAACAGGTAAACAGATGCATACAAAAATATACAGTATATGCACTGTCCATTTTGTTAAAACTATTTTATATAATAATATCCCATGGTTTCACAGACGAGGCTTAAGCCTAATCCTAGACTAAGAGCTGTCTTAACTGAAAATAACTTGCACTGACAGATCTTAAAGGATTAGTAAATTTTCTTAATAAAAAAAATGCAGATAATTTACTCACCACCATGTCTTCCAAACTGTTGATGTCTTTCTTTGTTCAGTCGAGAAGAAATTATGTTTTTTAAGAAAAACATTTCAGGACTTTTCTCATTTTAATGGACTTTAATGGACCCCAACACTTAACAGTTTTAATGGAGTTTAAAATTTCAGTTTCAAAGGACTCTAAATGATCCCAAACGAGGCATAAGGGTCTTATCTAGTGAAACGATTGTCATTTTTAAGAAAAATAAAAAATATGCATTTTTAAACCACAACTGCTCAGTCCTGTGGCGAGCAAGCGCGACCTCACGTAATTGCGTAATGAAGTCGAAAGGTCACGTGTATGAAACGCAGATTTGCGGACCATTTTAAACAACAAACTGACATAAAGACATTAATTAGTATCATAATTAGTATACAACATCGTTGGAACGGTCCTCTTTCTCCACACTTGTAAACACTGGGGCATAGTTTAACATACGTCATCCGTGACCTCTTGATGTGATGATGTATTACTTGAAGTCTCGCTGGCACTGGTTACATGACCGGAGATAGACGAGAAGTTGTGGTTTAAAAGTGCAATTTTTTATTTTGCCAAAAATGACTATCGTTTCGCTAGATAAGACCCTTATACCTCGTGTGGGATCGTTTAGAGTCCTTTGAAACTGCAATTTGAAACTGCATTAAAACTGTTAAGTGTTGGGGTCCATTGAAGTCCATTAAAATGAGAAAAATCCTGGAATGTTTTCTCTAAAAAAACATAATTTCTTCTCGACTGAACAAAGAAAGACATCAACAGTTTGGATGACATGGTGGTGAGTAACTTATCTTAACTTTTATCTTAAAGAAAATGGACTAATCCTTTAAAACAACACAGTCTCAAGATATAACCCAGTAATGTCTTTTTTCTAAGGCATGTTTATTGAGGATGCTTAAACATCTTAATTTAACTAAGGCCTAGTCCTGGCTTTAGCTAAGCCTTGTCTGTGAAACCAGGCCTATAAACTTTTTAACATCATGTTTAAATGTCCTGGAAAATAAGGAAATTATAAAAAAGCAAGTTTGAGCAATTTTGCGTTTAAAAGACGTCTAATAGGCGTCCTAACACAGCCCAGACGTCTAGGCTAAAATTTGGGCTCTTGGTAAAAATTTAATAGATGTCTAACCACAGCCCAAGAATAAATGAAAATAAATAAATATATAAATAAAACTAAATATCTTGTAATCACTGTGCACTTTGCTTACATAATGGTATCTCATACCCTGTTAAAATTCCTTGTTGCACTTAAGTTTAATTACTTAATATATACGTCATTTCAAATTTTTTGACTACTTAGAAGTTGCTATAACTTATAAACATAAAGTTTTAGTTTATTATTTAAGTAGTAACTGAAGCACATTCAACTTATTTTTTTTAAATCTATACCACCTCCTGACTAGTCAAGAAAGTTAAAAAGCTTGTTAATTTAAGTTGTTTAAAATGTTTGAAATAAACATTTTTTTTTTGTAAAATTTAAGTGCAACAAGAATTTTTTTGACATGTAAAAATGACATGTAACAAATTCAAGTTTATTTTGGCTCAATTTGGCACTCATAGCTGGAATATATCAGGTCTATATTTAACCAAGATGGAGAAATGATGGCTATTGCTCGTTGGAAAAATCTTAATAAAAATATTTATTATTGTTATTATTATCTTTATTATTATTATTATTAATCATAATTTATTACATCATAATTATTATTTAAATTTTTCAATATATATAATACCTTCTGTCCCTATTTTGACAAAAATTTTAATAAAATTTTGTCCAACAACTTTTGTCTTAGTTTACCGGTACTTTGTTACAGAATGTGTTTGAGATTAAATGCAAAAAAAAAAAAACTACAATAATAACTTTTTAAAGAACAACAGGGAACAACAAGACCAATTTAAATATCACATTTAAAAAGGTTTTTATAACTAGAGATTTCTAATGGAGATGTTATGTTTTTTTTTATTATGTTAAAATTAAATTGTGTAATAAGTAATAATTTAATCAAAGTTTAATTGGGACACACAAATTCCTAGCTATACACTTAGCCCAGGCAAGCCAAAGCAGTCGGACATTTGTGACCCTGAAATTTGAAATTTATACATCATTTGAAAGCTGTAAAATAAGCTTCCATTGATGTATGGTTTGTTAGAATATGACAATATTTGACAAAGATACAACTATTTAAAAATCTGGAATATGAGGGTGCAAAAAATCCTTTAAAGTTGTCCAAATAAAGTCTTTATACAGTATTACTAATGATAAATATTTTTATGTATTTACGGTAGGAAATAATTTTTACCTAATATCCTAGTTTTGCTATAATCTATTATGTTTTAATAATTAATTATTAATAATTACGCAAATCTATTATTTTGACCCATACAATGTATTTTTGTCTATTGCTACAAGTATACTTATTCGACTTCTGTCTTCTGTACCAGGGTCACATTTCTTCTTAAAATGTTAGTCTGTTATTTACACCACATAACTGTCAAACACAAAAGATAATTTTGAAATGCTGTAATGCTTTCGACATGAAAACTTTTGTAAAAATATAAAAAGTGTGTACTTCCTAAAATTCCACAGGTCCTAAGTGCCCACAATTAAAGAAATGCCACGGAGGGGTACGGGCAAGGTACTCAAAAGGGATCATTACTAACAAATGTGGTATAGACTTCCCCACAGACGGATAAAGACATGCTACTGTAATTCACGACGAAAAGTATCCCACCCCCTCAATATTACTGTGCGTCTAGAGGACTTATCCTTCAGACACGCGGTTTGGATAGAGTATCTCTAGAGTCTATCGCAAAGGTACGCGGCATCTTCTCCACCTGCAGTGGTTTCATAAATAAACCCCACAGATTCCTCTGCTTCAGCGCTGCCCAACGGGCCCCTGTCTCACTTGACCTTTTGGAAAGAAGATTAAGTTTGAGAAAGAAAAACGGGGGAGCGAGAAAGCTCTGTGTGTTTAGTCGTCCTGAGGGTTGCTTATCTTGCTCGCAGCGAGAGTTCGACAAGGTCGGTGCGCCAACGAGTGCTCGTGTTTACTGGCGTGGCTGACCAGCGTTCCCAACCCAAACCTCCCTTCCCGGTTTCAAGTGTAGAGGATTAAGGAGAGAAAATAGCCCATTGAGCTGCCTAGATAGGCGGTATCCTAAGTGCACTTTATTTAATACGATCTGGCGTATGCTAATGACACAATACTCTTATTAGTGTAATTTTCTATAAAAGTATTTAAAATGAATTAGTTGATGCCACCTCTGCCATTGCTGGAGGCTGTATTGGGAATGCAATATTTCTACAATCCTCTTACGTCATGAACTTTCACCAATTACTAACTCTTAAACGTGTTACTCCAGACCGTTTTAACGCGTAGGAGACGGAAAGATCGGATAACCATTATCCGTTCCGTCATTCTCGAATATAATGAGCGAGTGCGAAAATTGTAAATACTTTCCAAGAGAAAACTTTCTATTTGTTATACACAACATGCCAATGTCAAGCAGGAATGCGCAGCCATTAGTTTGGACCTCGTATCAACAAGTAATATCCATTAATCGCGCTTGTTGACACGGTGATTAACACAAAGCAGAGGTGTGCTTAATGTTACGGTGTCATTCACTCCAATAAAAACGTCCTGTTTAAATGACACATTCTTGCCAGGAATCCATTAGTGTCTGTCTTCTTTGACATCCCGGCCTCTCCACCTCCTCTTCTGAGCACTCGTTCTTTCTTTTTTCCGTCTCTCTCGCTTTCTCGGCTAATAGGATCTTTCTGTTTATTTACAGCCTGTGTTTTCGGTCGCCTCTTACCCTCGTCGCTGCGCCAAATTGTTTCTGCTTGGTGAAATGTCAACAGCGTTTGTGACATCTGCGTGCCAATTATGACGAGGATATTGCAGTCAGCCCATCAGAGACGTCGGTAATAAATGCCCTCGCGTCGCCCTTCGCGCGCAGTCATTAGAGATCGCCACATGTTCGGCGCACCTACATTACCCTTAGCTTGATGCGTTCCCCTTTGGCCTCTCTTTTAATCTTTCCTCCCCCAGATGAGTTCAACTTTCGATTGCTTTAATTGCTTTTTCCATCAAGTGGAGGAAGAAAACATAAACTTGTCTGATGTGGTGTTTACTCAGGTGTGACCGTAAATTTCGACCCTTTGCTAGTCTCGAACTTGCCTCTTAGACTACACTGTAAAAATTCCCTGTTGCACTTAATCTAAGTTTAATCAACTTTAATTTACAATTAAAGGAGTCGATTTAAATAAAAATAAAGTTGAAATAACTTTAAGCTAATTCAACTTTATTTTGTATAATTTATAGCAACTCCTCATTAGTCAAGAAAGTTGTAAATTCAAGTTGAATAAACTTAAAAATGTAAGTGCAACAAGGAATTTTTTACAGTGTACTTGTATTGTTATCAAATCAACATATATTTTTATGTTACTTTAACTAAAAACTATTTCTTGATTTTATAACTTTTTTTAAAGTCAAAACTTAAAATACAATCTGTAGTTTTATATAACAATTTAAAGTGCACCTATTTCATTGCTAAAAAACAACAACGTTATGTTGTGTATTTGGTATAATGCAATGTCTTCGCGTGGTTTATGGTTAAAAACCACATTATTTTCAAGATACCGTACATTTTTTGTAGCTACAGATTTCAATCTCTTCCTGAAACGCATGGATTTTGTACAAAACTCATTGATTTGAAAAGCACTGTGTCCCTGATTGGCCAGCTAATTTGTACGTTGTGATTGGCCTGAATACATCTGACGTCAGCCAGAAATATGACGCTCCTTACCAAGTTTGAAAGATTCGGAAGTTGGAGGAATTATAATGTCGGTCTTTACTAAATCACCAATCCAAGGAAGTAAACTGAAATGAGATTTACGTTGGAGATGATAACTCGCGTCATCGTTTACTTTTTGCATATCGTTAACGTACTAATACACATTTAGACACCAAAGGAAATGTAAAATCGTGAATCAGACGATAGGTGCTCTTTAAAAATTTTTAAAGAGTGCAATTTTTGCTGAAAGTATGAAATGAGAAAGCCTGTTTTATTTACAGAAACTGATGAATTATGCATTAACATGATTAAATACCTCTGAGCAAATATAAATGTCCTTACTAATACACACTGGTTTGGGAGTGATGGATGACACGCAATACCCAGCATGCACATGTACAATGTCTTAAAACATAGATTTACATAATACGGCGGATGGCAACCATTGCTACAGTATGATCGGTCACGTTTTCGAGGCGGGACTTAGTGAAGGGTCAATGAACAATTTCGTTATGTTCTCTCAGGCTCTGTTTTATTTCTTTCTGTCGTTCACCACCTTTAATACATCTCTCGTTCTCTCTCTTTTCCTCAGGTGTGACAGTAATGATGAATGCGTCTATCGAGACCCGTCTTGTTAAAGAAAAGATGGCTTCCAAGGCAGTGGACTTAATGATGTATGGCTTCGTCAGCTATTTGCCTCTGAGGTCTGTGTTAACTAGAGTAGTAACATTCCTCTTCTGTGAAATAACATGCAGGAAAGAGAAAGACTGAGAAGAAAGAGAGAGAATGAATGAAAATACTGAAAGAAACCTTGGATGATGTGAACGAGATGTTATAGTACAGAACAGAATTGATGTCAGTTCGAAAACAGACTGCAGATATAGTATAAGAGAGAGGTAAGAAATTGTAATGCTTGGCTATAAGAACGGAAGTCCCGCCTGTTACGTAAAAGAGCCAATCATTATGGCGATCAGTGTTTGCATTTCAAAGTGGCAAATTGAACAAAAGAGTCTATTGATTCTGGCCGAAACTGTGATTCCTAAGTACGCAGGACCCAATTTGGCCCATGCTTTTTAGACATCCTGACAAGGACGGTGCCCCATCCCTGTGACCTCTCTGACCTGTCACCCGGGCTCTGGCCTTCTTCGAATCTCCCGGGGAGCCTCTGAGCAGCATAGCCCAGGCTCATCACCAGAAATTGGGACTGAGGACTGAGCAGACGACAGGCTCATCGATTATCTGTCCCTACATGGCTGATCTGTGGCTAACAGCCGGCTAAAGTCTGAAAACAACACGGCGCACACGTGCAGTCCCACAGATTTCTGTTAGGTAGGCTAAGAATATACCTCCAGCCAGGTGAGCAGATTCATATCCAGATCATTAGTAGGGATGGGTATTGTTTGGGTTTTTTTCGATACCGGTGCTAAATCGATACTTTTAAAACGGTTCCGGTGCCTAAACGGTGCCTAAAGCGGTACTTTGAAAAAAAGAGTCATAGAAAGATGGTAGATGAAAGTACAGCATAAAACACTATGAAAATTCTTCTCTGTTTGTCATTTGTTTATTAATGATTTGCCTAAAGCACCATCATCTTTTAAGACCTGCATTCTTGATTTCTTTTTTATGAAATTTTTGATTTGTGAATTAAATAAAATCTTCTCAACACTCCACTTTGAGCTCAGAAAAATGTTCTATGATTGGTTGTTAATAATCTGTTCAATGATTGGTTAAAGCCTACGCGGCTGCCGCTCTCAAAAAAATAAAGGGCGAGTTCTAATCGAAAGTGATCCTCCCTATATGTCCTATTCCCTTCGAAGATCAGATCTCTTGAACTCTAGAGAAAGTTGCGCAATTGTGTCTCATAGTGTGGCTAATTAAACACACTTGGCAAATAGAGCAATAAAATACAGCGTCTTTTTCTCTTTATTTGGATCGACTGTTCATGCGAAATCCTATTCGTGAAGTTCCCTTCAATGGCGCAAAACGGCATTTGAATTCACCCAAAATATTTTCTTATCGGCTTGTGAAACCATTCACGTTTTGACGCTTTCTGCTTGTCTCCGATGAACTTGACACTCGTGACTGCCGCGGCCCATCTCAGGCCAATATTAGCCGAAGTACTAATAAAAACATTAGTGAGGTAATACGTTTTAGCAAATTCTCTGAAGGAATGTTACCATATAAAATATTTAATAGAAGAACAATGTCGCACACCTGTTAGTTCCGGTTAGGTGCGTTGGATGAAGAGACAATGAAGTCCACCAAACATTTATAAAAAAGGGAATATCCCGCACACTATTAACTTGCAAAATTATGCTTTTTGCAAGTTAATAGTGTGTGGGATATTCCCTATTTTTATAAACCATATAAAATATAAAATAAGCTGCCGTCAGATCAATTGCGGCATTCACGCGCTCCTCTGAGGATCTCATTTTCCAAATTGCTCTTTTAAGTCAGAATATAAAAATAACCTGGACATATATTCTTACAAAATTTGTTCGATTTGTATTATTAGGGATGTGCAGATGAGGATTTTTTCACATTTTAAACTTATTAAACACAGCGCATATTTTTGAAAATATATTTGGCAAAGAAGTTTAAAAGTTGGCTATTTAATCTTTAACATTAGATTATTTAATATTTCCATTTATTAATAAAATTAATTTTTTAAATGTTTGTTCATTATTACTCTTAACGAAAAACTCAACTCCAATAAAATAGTAGCTCCAATGACAAACTTGCTTATATTGCTTTTTTATTAATAAAACGAATTCGACGGATGGTATCTGCGTTAAAACACAAATAAATGAAAGATTTAATTGACATAATTTTCATTACTACGAATGCTTATTTGTTCATTATTATTTTTTTATTAAAACAGAACAATAAAAATGTAAAATGACTCGCTTAACGTTTAACAAAAACGAATAGACGGTAAACATTTTATCCGCCCTATAACATAAATAAATCTAAGATCCTTAGATTTTTCAAAACAAATGATTGGTTTCCGTTTTTTTATCAATATAAAACTACAATAATGTAAAATATGAACAAACTCACTTAAGTTAAGCAAAGAAATCAAACTTGAATCCTCTGTATTATCAAATCTTTCCGACTTTCACATTCACGTGAATTTTGTAAGTGAGGAAATTATTTACACCATATGAGTGCAGTATAATTTAACTAGTGAATGTGCTGTGCTTGTGTGATTATGCTTTTTGCGCTACAGAGAGCAAAATACTTCAGTCAATCGTTCATGCATTAAGAGGCACCGAAATGAGGCACCGAAATCTGTGTTCTGATTCGGTCCGGTAGGTACCGCCCATATAGGCTTCGGTGCCATAATGGCACCGCATTTCGGTACCCAACCCTAATCATTAGTTATCACTACTAGATTAGGTCTGGGTGCAATGCATGATGGGATACTCTACAGATGACAGTATGACTGATGATAAGGTGTCATAAGAGTCCAAACTGTAAAATACTGTTCAGTGTTTGGTCAGCAATGGGAATATAACATGAAATTACATTTGCGGATCCGTGCCGAAGTCAGCAGCTCTAGAGCGTATCTGGCTCAAAGTCGTCTGCTGTCTAGAAGTCGTCAAGTCGTATATGGGAGGGGTTGGTGACATCATAGCATATACAAAGGACGCAGACAAACAAAATTCAGACAGCAGACGACTCTGGGCCAGATCCGTGCCGAAATCAGCAACTCCAGAGCAGATCTGGCCGGATCCGTGCTGAAGTCAGCGGCACCAGAGCGGATCTGGACAAAGTCATCTGCTGTCTAGAAGTCATCAAGTCGAATATGAAATGTATCGGTGACTTCATAGCATATACGAAAGACGTACACAAACAAAATCCAGACAGCAGACGACTCTGGGCCGGATCCGTGCCAAAGTCAGCAGCTCGAGAGCGTTTCTGGCACAAAGTCGTCTGTTGACTAGAATTCGTGAAGTCGAGATATAAGAGGGCCTGGTGACATCATAGGATGTACGAAGGACGCACACAAACAAAACCCAGACAGGAGATGACTCTGGGCCAGATCCATGCTGAAGTCAGCAGCTTCAGAGCGGATCCGGACCAAAGTTGTCTGCTGTCAAGAAGTCGTCAAGTTAAATATGAGATGGCTTGGTGACATCATAGCATATACAAAGGACGTACACAGAACAAAACCCAGACAGCAGACGATTCTGGACTGGATCCGTGCCGAAGTAAACCGCTCCAGAGCGAAACTGGCCTGAAGTCGTCTGCTGTCTAGAAGTCATCAAGTTGAGATATGAAAGGGGTTAGTGACATCATAGCATATACGAAGGACGCACACAAACAAAATCCAGACAGCAGACGACTCTGGGACAGATCCGTGCCGAAATCAGCAGCTCCAGAGCAGATCTGGCCTGATCCGTGCTAAAGTCAGCGGCTCCAGAGCGGATCTGGACAAAGTCCTCTGCTGTCTAAAAGTCGTCAAGTCGAATATGAAAGGGATCGGTGACTTCATAGCATATACGAAGGACGCACACAAACAAAACCCAGACAGCAGACGACTCTGGGCAAGATCCGTGCCGAAATCAGCAGCTCCATAGCGGATCTGGCCGGATCCGTGCTGAAGTCAGTGGCTTCAGAGCGGATCTGGACGAAGTCATTTGCTGTCTAGAAGTCGTCAAGTCGAATATGAGAGGGATTGGTGACATCATAGCATATACGAAGAACACACACCAACAAAACCCAGACAGGAGATGACTCTGGGCCGGATCCATGCCGAAATCAGCAGCTCCAGAGCGTTTCTAGCACAAAGTCATCTGCTGTCTAGAATTCATGAATTCGAGATATAAGAGGGCTTGGTGACATCATAGCATATACGAAGGACACAAACAAAACCAAGACAGCAGACGACTATGGGCCGGATCGGTGCCAAAGTCAGCAGCTCCAAAGTGGAACTGGTCTGAAGTCGTCTGCTGTCTAGAAGTCATCAAGTCGAGATATGAGAGGGCTAGGTGACATCATAGCATGTACGGAGGATGCACACAAAAAAAAACAGACAGCAGTTGACTCTGGTCTGGATCCGGTCAGCAGCTCCAGAGCGGATCCGGCTCAAAGTTTATTTGAAATGAATCTAATGATGGCCAGTATTTAAGATATTTTTAATAATGTTTTTGTGTGGACTGCTCTGACTAATGAAACCTCTTTGCTACATGTGTGAGGAAAGGAGGGGTGGCCCTGCCGTATTAAAACCTTGATTGTAATAATTTAAGCATCAAACACCAATGTCGGGCCATTTTTGACCCTCATGGGGGAGAATAATTATACTGAGTGACCCGAGTGACCCCATAGCCTGTTCCAAGCATCAAAATGCCTATTCCACGTCACTGATGTCGAGCGGAGCGGTTTGTAAGATGGATTAGATGGCTCTTTTAAAGGCCACGGCCTCTTTAATAATGTTTGAGGAAGGGAAATGAGAAGAGTGAGTGCAGGGGTGGGATGTATATAAAAGCAGACAGAAGAGGAACAAATGAGAAAAGCCATTCTTAAAACGTTCAAAGTAACAGAATGACCCTCATTTAAATAGCCTATGGAAATGGAGAACGTGCACAGGTTGCATACAGGTGGTGTTAGAAGAAGTGCAAAATAAGTTGTTGATATTTTAGCACGCCATCTGTTAACTGCTACTATATTTTCGGCAAATGCGTAAATCTCAAAACCGTATGATGAGATTTGGAGCATCAAAGTTTGATTTCATTCATTAATTTCAATCTTTGACATAATCAAGATATCAAGGTTATATTTCACAGAATAAAAAAAGTAACTCTTTGGCTGGGTGTTCACAAATTATTGATACATTTGTCGATGCTCTGAAGTGCACTAACATACAGATATCCTCAAAGTTAACAGACAGGGGCTGAAAGGAATAAAACTATAAATTTACTCCCGATTCAATCAGTGACACTTTTATTCAGTCGCTAAGTGCAAAGCACGTTCAATAAATAAATACATGCATGTATGAAACCTAATTTGGTCCGACTCGCTATTCAAAACAACGATTGACATTATTGTGTCTCTTTCAAATATCTATTTTATCAAAAGCATTCTGCTGTTTGTGTTGATGTTTATTAAAAAGCATCACCGGACGAGTCTGGGCTCGGGTAATGCGCGGAGCTGTCACGATGACGGACGCGTCATGAAAAGCCCGGCCGTTCCTCTTTTCTTTCATTCGAGTCCATCAGAATTCGCTTGGCTTTCTCAGAAGACACTGACGGCGCAACAAAGTGCCTGAGACGTGTCGGATGGCGTGTGTCTGTGGAGATAATGTCTCTTCAGCTTGTTGACGAATGAATTTGCTGGTGGTCAAATGGAGGCGATTTGCATATCAGGCAGTTGATACGCTGCTCTCTTGGGTAACGCACACATAGTGAAGATCTGATGCCGAAAACGGTTTCTCATCCTGATAAATTCAATCGAGGTTGTAAAACACTTGGATTTTGTCTGAGATAGTCGTCTGCGATCTGATGTGAGAGCCAACCAGGTGCGGTGCGGTGCAGCGTTTTATTATTATACGAGTTAAAGGTGGCAGCGATCGAGAACTAAAATAGGACTGTGAGGGAGCGCCAAAAAGGTTAGAAAGATATTACGAATATTAAAAAAATCTTTTACATACAGTGCTGTGCAAAAGTCTTAGTCGCCGACGTCAAAGTGATGCAAACTAAGTGTTCTTCCGCCATACAATATAGTTCTCGTTTTTATCTGCTTAAAAAATCGGCAAGTTTTGTGTTGTGCCACCATACTTACTCATGTAACTACTCATGTAAGAGTCTTTAAATAGGGAAAACATGTAGGTGTTTGGTGGCTTCTAAATTCATTGCTATTTGGATCCTAAGGAATGAATGGGGCTAAGCTAAGTGCTAATACATTCGCAACGCTCTGTACAAAGATTAAGTGCATGCATTGAAAAAAGATAGGCATGTATTAATTTGTCTAAATGGAGGTAAGAACATAGCAAAATATTAAAAACAGTGGAGTGTCCCTTTAAGGTTTTGTGGTCCAGGGTTACGTATTAAGTGCAGCTGATGTCTCCAAATACATTATGTGACCACTTTGCTCAGCTTTGTTGCATCGCATAAGTTTTCAAATCAATGTAAAACCTTCCACCAAAACATCCAAAAGTGTCTTTCAACTGACAGGAAATTCACGCACCGGTCATACAGGCAATTAGCATCAGCGCCATGCTATAAATCTTGTGCTGAATTGTGATGGGCGAATGAAACATGCAGTAAGGCTTCGTTGCGCGTGCGAAGCAAACTGACGCCGATTTTATTAAACAGTTGATCGGCTGGCCTAATGCGAAAAGAAAGATTTGCCTGGGTCTAAATGGGCTTTAATGCCGGCCAAGCGCTAGACCTGTCTGTGGTTGTGCTGATGAAGATTAGCTGACTTCTTAGATTAGGTGAACGTGGTTCGTGCAGTCAAGTGAAGTGGCAAGACAATAACCTGGTGTTAATTGAGCGTAACCGGATCCCACAATCTGTCCCTATCGTGTTGCACCTATGCGTGCAGTATATGAAACGGGTATCTGATGAACGGCCTGTGCATATGGTACGTTTTTCTTTATTTAGCCTCGCTTTACCATTTTCGCAGATTTTAAGACAAATGGCCTCTATTTCTTATTGTGAATGAGGACAAACAACACAATTTGTTCAATGTGATGAAGCAAACACATTATGCGATGAGAAAACTGCTGGGCATACAATATTTAAAGTAGTGCATTGCAATTTGTGCATAGCAAACTGCAGCAATGACAAATTTGTTTAGCGTTCCGAAGTCTGATTTGATATAAAAGTACATTTGTATTTGCAAAGCAATTATCGATACAGCTGTCGACTACAATTCACTTCATATCCTTTATTGCAAAACAAGAAAAATATGTAAAAGCGTTTCTTTTTTTGTTGTAAGCGATGGATGCCAAACACCTTTGGCAAGAACGTGCTGAGCGTACAACACAAAAGGTTGCTGGTTCGTATCCCAGTGTGCCGATTTATATACTGAAGATTTATCCCCTATCACTTTTGTGTCCTTGAGCAATGTACTTTTTGCTCCAGAGGGACTGTACTGTAGGCCGATGTAATTTCAGATGCTTTGGATAAGGAAATGCCTGCCAAAAACAACTGGACGTGAAATCCCAAGGTCATTTTTCAAACCAAATGAGGGGCATTTTTATGAACTTGAGAGTTCCCGGGATTCCCTATCAGAATTGTGCACTTCAGTGAGACGCAATGTGGGGCTTAAGAGGTTACGTCACTGCAATATATTTACTGTAAGATGCTTTGGATTGGAAGGGGTTCGATAACCAGTAATGGTCCATAATGCGACACATCTGCATGTGGATTTGCTTCAAATATTCCAAATTAGGAATTTAAGGGGTTTGGTACAGTATGGCTTACCTCTGGTTACACAGCTGGCATGCAAAGCAATCCAGATGATAAACGTTCTCCTTGGCTCTCATGACCATCTCGAATGCTGGGATAAGTTTACTGCAGGCTGCACAGTTTCCTGTCACACCGAACAACCTGGCAAAGAGTTTAAAACAAGATTTAGAACCAAAATCTGAAAATTCATTTGAATGGTGATATCAAATACAACGTCATGACTTATATCGGGGGGGGGGGGCTTCATAACACAGTGGGTCCACCCCGGAGTCTGGGTGGCATCTGTCTATTGTTTCTTATAGCATTTATGATATTTCAGGAACATGGCTGGGCAAGGTAAGATAATAAATATTTTTGAAGGTGCAAAAAAGTTTCAGTCTGTGTTCTCACTGCCGGTTAGTCAGTCATATACATGTGATATTGTATTTTGAACACCTAAAGATGATATATCCTGCAAGATCACATACTGTATGTTACCAAGGTAACATCATCTACTGTAGCTGGGTACCCTTACAGAGGAACTACAAATTTTTCACGTGATCATGTCACCACATGTGGACAATATGTTAACTCATTTTTTTTCACAAAAGTTTCACAAAATGCAAAATATATAAACATAAAAATATATTGAATGAAAGAACATTTCATCCTATCTGCTTATAAACTCTTAAATATGGATATTTTTCTTAATTTTTTTAACAAAAAGCTGAAATAATTGTATTTTTGTGAAGGAAATTTGTTGGAGATCAGAATGTATGGATAAGTCCATACATACCCTTTTCATCTCCGTACGTGTCGCAGCTCTGTCTGACGCACCCACCGCTAACCTAGCTTAGCACAAAGACTGGAAGTAAATGGCTCCAGCTAGCATACTGCTTCCAATAAGTGACAAAATAGCGCCTATATTCTAAGAAGGCGAAGCAATGCTACTTGGGCGGAGTTACGGCATGCACGGAGATGAAAAAAGGGATGTATGGACTTCTCTAACTCTGTTGGATAAGCTAAAGTGCCAAAATTGTATATTTGTGAAGGAAATTTGTTGGAGATCAGATTCAGAACGATTATCAGAACATACACAGAGTGTAAAATTAATAAATAATGTTTTTGCTTCAGTTTTTTTTTTATAAATTGGCCATCTAGTGGATAGTCACAGTATTACAGATAACCATAAAAACTAATCAGTAACACGTTTTTTTTTCATGCAAATGTTTTCTCTTAATTGACAAAATAACTCGTCAATGGCGGGGAAAGAGTTAATACTTATTTTACAAGTGATCTCTTGGGGTTTCACACAAAATGTTCCAATGAAATTCATTTGGCTTTTCTGGCTAATAAATAATTATCCATAAAGGTTTGTTCATAAAATTATCTCTAAAAACATTATAAGCAGCATGCAATTGTTTATCCGCTGTTATAGAGCTTGCTAGAGACCAAAATTTATATCAGTCTGTAATTATGGGATGAATTGCAGTAGTCAATTGTCGGATGTCAGAGGATCATGTGAGATGTCACAATCACCTTTATTTAAACAGGGTTATAAACACATTTTATTTAAAAAAAAAAAAAAACAGGATTTTGAAAATATACTACATGTACTATAGGCGGTGACTTCACTGGCTGGAAGAAACTTGACAAATCTTGATTTTTGATAGTTTTCCGCTTATTCTGTGCATGTAAACGCACTCAATGTCAAAGTTATTTTATAAAGTAAGTTTTTTAATCAAGTTAACGCCCCTGAAGCAATGCAATCTACGCAAACTCCGCCCACAGGAATTGTATCCTTAAGCAGATGTATGTTCCTTTTAAAGAGTAATTATAACATGGCTTAGCCTAAATTACAAACAGGACTATGTAATGTGCTTCAGCAATACATGTCTAACATTAATAATGAAATGAAATGACTTTGCACAGACTTTAACTTAAAAAATTGAATGGTACAAACTTAGAAATGTCTAAAGTTATACGAGTCCTTTTAGATCAGCTAAAAGATGGAAGTAAAAAATCCTCTTCATCATTTAATCTGTGCCGAGGCCTTCTGGCTGTGCACTTTCTCTGAGACAAGATAACACACACGTGTCTATATTTAGTCGGCTCAAAGGAAAAGGCATAATTTCTTTAATTAATTCGCCAAACGATTTGTGAGACGTACTCAGTTTTTTTTACAGTATCATCATGTTACATAGAACGCTATAGGAAAAATCCTTTATTGTTTCAAGGTGTGTTGACAGTAGCCCTTAATTTTGTAGGTATTCATGAGGGCAAAATCTATCTGCTTCTCTCATTTTTTTTTATTTGCCTGTGGGAAACATAGTTTTTGAAGGTTAATAAACAACCCTGCATATCCCAGGCCCCGAGATCATTTATCAGATTGCGATCTCTTACAGAGTCGGAGAGTGGCATGCAGTTTTATCATTTTAACAACGACGGCTAAAAGTGCCCGAAGAAGTCCGCCTAATAGGTTATTTTGTTATATGATTTCGTTATCAGATATTTCTCTTTTCCCCTTACCCCCTTTACTGGGTCGCAGTGGAGTAACAGTCATGAATCCCTAATGAATGTGCTCGCTCTAATGTCCTGCAGAATAATAGGCTCGTCCCACAGGCGCCTCTTAGACTCTCTCGGCTAACAAGGATTTTGTGCAGGCGGGTCGGTCCACATTTTTACTTGTTATTTGTAGTAACACATTTTATGATTAAAAAACAAAGTATTTATTAGATTTTTATTAAATTTGCAATAATAGCACTACTAGGGCTAGGCATATTGAGTTTTGGTTATATATTGGCATTTTATCCCAGCGGGATACGGGATGAGACAATACCATCTACAGCGGGGAAAATAAGTATTTGACACATCATCATTTTTATCAGTAAGGAGATTTCTAAGTATGCTATTGACACAAAATTTTCACCAGATGTAGCCATCAAGCCAAATATTTAATTCATACAAAGAAATCAGAACATTTAAGTATACAAGTTGAGTCATAATAAATAAAGTGAAATGACGCTTATTCACCGTATCGCCCAGAGTTAGATAAGTCCATACATACCCTTTTCATCTCCGTACGTGTCGCAACTCTGTCTGACGCACCCATCGCTAACCTAGCTTAGCACAAAGACTGGAAGTAAATGGCTCCAGCTAGCATACTGCTTCCAATAAGTGACAAAATAGCGCCTAAATTCTAAGAAGGCGAAGCAATGCTACTTGGGTGGAGTTACGGCATGCATGGAGATGAAAAAAGGGATGTATGGACTTCTCTAACTCTGTTGGATAAGCTAAAGTGCCAAAAAGACGGCATGTTCCTTTAAAGGTACAAACATTAAAACAGCGCATTTTTGCTCCCACCTAAATAGTGGCATTTTGAATTATATTACATCTTGTATAAAGTGCAGACTTTTATGCGTTACTTTGCATTTACTTCCGCGTGTGACATTTATCTTTTACATGCGCACATGAACAAAACTGCTAGAAAGCCAGTTAAAGCGTTTACATGCAATGCAAAATTGGCGTAATGAGCAAAAAACTGCCTGTGCTGAACTACTAACTTTGCTTTTGCCGTTTATTGGCTTTCCCCCGATAAAAGAAAACCAATTTACGTGTTTACATGACCCAACACATTATCAGTTTATTAAGCATAATCGGCATGTATATCGTGTACACGTAAACACAGTATGCTAGTCTAATGGCAACATATGTAATGTGTTAATTATGCATCTATAATCTCAAAATTGTGTTCATTTGAATTCGCTTCGGCAAACAACAAAGGCACCTGCTGCTGCTGAAATAAGGGAACTGGGCCATAAACATCCAGTGCAATTCGCACAAAGCTCTTCCCTAGGTCTTTTTCCCAGCCCACCAGGAAACAGGGAGGGGCAGCAAGATGGATGAAGCTCTACCTGCCACTTGTCTTTCACCGGTCTGCCAGTTTGATGCTGCAGACGCTAATGGCTCTCAAGGGAGGCGGCAAATTAAGCGTGCTAGGCTTGTAATGAATTCGGAGGTACATGTTCTCTAAACGCAGCTTGGGAGAGAATAGTCTCACATAGCCAGACCTAGACTAAATGGACCACATTCTGACTGGGAAACTTAGCCAGGACGAGACCATCTGACCAATCACAATTCATATTATTTGTATTTGTGCCAGTTTCTGCCAGTGGGCTATTACACCGATAACTCAGGATATCTTTACAACTCAGCAAATTTGTTTGCTGTACTACTTAAAGTTGCATCAAGTCAGCCATCAGGTCATTGAGATTAAAGCTATAAAATATTGTGTACTAAAGTATTATGTGACTAGCAAGGCAAAAACCCAATAGGAAGACGACTACAGAAAAACCGGCATTCCCACGTAGGGCCTTTAGTGAACCACGTACTACGGTTTTCTCAGTTCAGTCGAGTTTATTGCTCCAGTCCGTGGTCAGTGGCCGTGCGATATTAGTAAAATACTACAGAGGAAATCGCACTCCCTTCGACATAAAGGCTGACAAAATAGCATGTATATTTTAACAGGCTGTGAAATTAAAATTCCTCGCAGCTCGGGTTCGCGAGTTAAAAGAGAATGCCAAATCACAGCACCTGATCGGACACAAAAGGTGCTGGAGGTGCACAACAGCTTTTCACAGTTGACTGGCACCTATTTGATGAGAGGAAAACAGACACCAATTAAATTATTCCACAAGGCTTTATCCTAGTGGTCGCTAGGCGAGGCCGAAGCGTGCGGCTTTGCTGTAATCATTAGACAGTTCCCCGATGGAAAATGCATTAGCGATGTCACCTCCATATTGTCATCGAGCTACGAAATCCTTGGAAATGACTCCCTATTAAACGAAGCCCATCTGGGATTCCAACATGCGAATAATTCCTATAAACCAACACTGTAAAAAATCCCAGCATTTTTGTCAAATCAACATATATTTTTATGTTACTTTAACTTATCAAAGGAAGTTAAACAATTTTAACTTGTTTTTATAACAGGGTTCCCACTCAAAGTCAAATGTCTCAGACTTTTCCCTGACTAAAATCCAGAATTTCCATGACCTTTGTCCAGGATGCCGTGCACTGAGAAAAATTATTCATTCAATTTACTCATTTTTTTTAAGATAAGTGGTTGCAATACATTTATTTAAACAAAAGTTTTTTATTTAATTTGTTGTTTTTGATTTTTGTTTTGTTTAAATGCAGGTTAAATAAATTTATTGCAACCACTTACCTTAAACAAATTGAGTAAATTGAATGAATCCCTTTTTTCACTGTGAGCCAGGATAATGTAGTGTACACTGTGAGTTTATAAAAATGTAGCTTAAATGCGTGAAATGAATAAAGAGTGCAAATAAACAGCTGTTTAAATTATAATCAGTTAACATCAGTTAAAGCAACAAACAAACAAACATCCCTAATATTCCATGACTTGGACAAAAAATATAAAATTCCCTGACTTTCAATGTCTGGAAAAGACCTTTCAAAATTCCATGATATTCCAGAAACTCCATGACCCGTGGGAACCCTGATTATACGTTATGTCAACTTATCACAGGTCAAAACTTAAAATAGTAGGTTGAATTGACTTGCAAAGGCAAGTTGTTTTAACTTCATTCTTCATTTTTCTTTACAGTGAAAAAAACAAAGACGTTATGATCCAAACTTGAAACCCATTACCCAAAACTATAAACAAACACCCACCGCACACCTTCTTATTATTTGTGGTACGTCTAAAGAAGAAAAATTAGACGTTTTGTCAATTGATATTGTTTTAATCCGTTTAACAAATTAAATTAAATTTAACAAAAGTTTAACCATGTCCATTTTGTACAAGTGGTGCTGTTTAAGTAGTGTAATGTTGCATTCACACCAGCTGCGGTAGAGGAGTCAAGCGTGAGTGATTTCAATGTTAAGTCAATTTGAAGACGTGTTGACCCGCGTCTGGAGGTCTCGCGGCGCGAATTAAGAGTTTAGCGATTCCGCCTCATTCGTGCGTCTAGTTCGCGCAAATGGCACGAATTGAGCGTTGTCGCGGGAAACGTTAAAAAATTTGAACTTTGGCGGAAAAACGCATTGCTTGCTCTAGTAGTGAAGGAAGTGAGCAGAGTCGCAGAAGCCCCTCCCATGAGGCGAATTTCCGCGTGAATGTCTCGATGACTGGAATTTCACGCGCGAATGAATAAAGTAAACTCAAAATATTCAAGCGGCAAACTAGACCCGGTAGACACGAATTTGATGCCTCAAACGCTGCTGGTGTGAACCCACAATTAGAAACACAGTAGTGAGAATTTTAGTACAGTATCCAGTGAGATTCATTCAATCAGTCAATGCGGTAACACTTTACAACATTTACAACATACACTAACCATACTTCTACGCCATTTATTAATCTTAGTTCGAGTTCATTTCAAGTAAAATTCAGCATTTACGAATACATTTTTAAAACAAAAGTTACTGCTTTGGCATTAACTTACATTAAAGGGGATGAAAATCAGACTTTTTTCATGTTTAAGTGCTGTAATTGGGTCCAAAGTTCTTGTATCAATCTGGAAAATGTGAAAAATATCAACCCAGTAACTTAGTTTTGGTAAACCATTCTCTGCAAGCATGTGAAAAAATAGCTCATTGAAATTTGGCTCCCCTTGTGATGTCAGAAGGGGATAGCACCACCCCTAATCTGCACTATCCAACTATGGCACTGCCATTTAGTGCATAGATCAGCTCATTTGCATTTAAAAGGACACACCGAAAAACTACACATTTTTGCTCACACCTACAAAGTGTAAATTTTGACATGATATAATAAATTATCTATATGGTATTTTGAGCTAAAACTTTACATACATACTCTGGGGATCCCAAAGATTTATTTGACATCTTAAGAAAGTCTTGTGAAATGTCTCCTTTAACAAAGATAAATGCATGCTATAAAACTTTTTTGCCCTTTGTTAGTTTATGTTAACAAATACAACCTTACTTTAAATTGTTATCAAAAGCACGCTCTCGGTTCTAAACCCTGTGTTGGACAGAAAAAATGTCAAAAAGCTGGAAAAAAAATCTCACACATTACTGTAGATTGCAAGAAATCAAGTATTGATTGAATTCACAAATTTATTGGATTGATAAAGTTTGCAGGGCCAAAGCATCGTTGTTTTCTTGCAAGCTACTGTATAGAGTTTTAAACTTAAAAGTATACGATTTTAAACAAAACAAAGCATCCTGTTTATTTGAAACGTCAGGCCTTTATTCTTTTTCTTCAATTGTTTAGGTACTCTCCAAATTCAAAGGGCAACAAATTAACCACTTTTTCTTTTTACACCGAAAAAATAATGATAACACCGTTACCTCCAGAGGCATTTAAAAATTCTGACACCATCTCTCTCCTCTTCTGTCTCTCTGCCACCCCCGCGACTTCAATCGCTCTGGCCGCAGCGTGCATTCATCAGCTGCCGAATTAGAATTTGTTTCCTCACAAACCATTGATCATCGGCCTATTACCAGGCAAATGACAGTTAATTACCCACTACATTAACCACCGGGACCCGGGGACCGGCTGCCTGTGCCATCAGTCACAGTGATGAATGTGGCAAGTTCAGTAATGCGCGGCCGTTCTCCCGGCCGCCTGCCATGCTGTGAGCAACCCCTGGATCTCACTTCTCGGCACCCAGGGAAAATCTATGGCAATCTGCATAATTACAGGCTCAGGGTTAATAACAGACAAATGATTTGTTGCGTCTTGAGCAGCAGGCTCTCTCTCTGCTAACATGCAGCGCTGTGTCTGCAGCTATAGCATCGTCGCAAACTTTTTAACATCAATGTTTAGCGTGCAAGAAGGGGGTGCGTTGAGCTGAGGAGCCATAAAATTATAGATAATAGTTTTTTTATTTAAAAATATTGATACTTTTAATATTGATCTTGCATTGAGAGGATAAAAGTATAAATATTTTGAAACTTATTGGGGAGAAACATCGTAAAGAGCAAGTTTTATAATTTTGTAACTGAGATTAAAGGCGGAGTGTACGGTTTTTGAGAAACGCTTTGGAAAATGGAGTCAGGCCGAGTACCAAAACACACTTGTAGCCAATCAGTAGTAAGGGGCGTGTCTACTAACTGACATCGTTGCCTGGGTTGCATATGTGTGGGGCGGGTCTTTCAAAAGAAGGTCCAGATTCGATTGGGGTAGAGGCGTGTTTGTTTAGGTGATTTTAAATGTCAACATTGGGTTTCAGAGATCATGCACCCTGTCTTTAATAGCATCAACGTTTGATTTTAATAATTGATTTTACTTTAATTTCAATCATTGCCTTACTAAAATTAAAGATATTAAGGTTATATTTAAACAGAATGTTCTTTACATTACATATGATGATTTTATGTATAGACGTTTCATCGGACACACATGCGGTGATGCGATACACTTCTGGTCCGAACTTTACTTCCAGTTTCAGTTTTTTTTAATGGTCTGACTATTTGAACTCTTGAACAAATACCTTGTCGAAAATAACAAATGTCCTGGGTAATCTATGTGTTGTTTATTTTGATTGTTATAAAATAAACTATGTTTAAAGTACTTTGTTGTAATTTATTCTCAGCGGAGTTTACCGGAAGTTACGTTTGGACCACGAAAGCCGCTTGTTTATGTTGTTACTGCTGAAACCATATAAAACAGTAAATGGCCGCTTTGAATGGTCAAGGACTGCCCAAGAGGCCATATGACTGACACTTAAAGCAACCAATCTGGTTTTGGTTTTGAACCAATCTTCAAATTTGATGAAGTATACGTCACCGATTTCTTCTACGATCAAACGTCTTTATGTTGTTTCTACGTGGACCGTTAAAGATGGCGACATATTTCTCCAGTAAATCCTGTGTAAGTCAACCAATCAGAAAACGTCTTTGAATCTTCTAAGTGTTTCCAGATAAGTTTTCTGCATCCGAAGTTGGGTCAGTGGTCTGATCTGAGACTGAGACTAAATTTAATCTAATCTTATCTGAAAGTTATTATTATTTTTGGTCAATATTTCGGAGTATACTAGCTTATAGACCAGTGGTTCTCAAACTGGGGGCCGCAGGATTGTGCCAGGGGTGGCACAAAGGGATGCATCGTACACAAGGGGGCCACACGACGAAAAAGTTTTAAAAACACTGTCATAGACAACTCAAACTTTTGTTTTGGAAAAAAAGCAGAAGAATGACCTGATAATCTACATCTTAGATTATATTTAACAACTTTTCAATGTTAAATGGGTCAATGACGTGACGTTAATTATTTTGTGTCTGTATGGTTCAATTTAATGTAAAAGGATTAAAATTTCAAAATAAATTTGCAGATTACTTGCATACATTCTCTTTTTTGAGGACCAAGTCTGAAATTTTCATGTTTTATTTCATTTTGAAAGAATATTTGGGGGATAATTGCAAAAATGTCAATGTGATGTAACCAGTCTGTGTCAATTGGTGTAACTAGTATTTTAAATTAAAATATACATATATTCATAAAAAATGTGGAATAAAATATAATCATTTAGTTTAGTGTAATATGATTTTTTTTATATCATTCGTCAAAGATTATTTAGAAAAAAGAGCTGTTTTCAGCATATGTCAGGACGAATATTACAAAAACACATTAAAGTTTACATTTAGAAATAACTAATAAAATGATATTTAATTTATTTTCATGATTACGCTTACATGCCATCAAGGTGGATAAAATATTTAATATTTCTCATACTATTGCGCAATTGCCGGTTACACCATTTGACATATTCAGGTCCATTCAGTCTTAACTTTCATAAAAATGGTGCAAATGTAATTTTTTTTATTGCATAAAATTAACATAAATACACTATGTGCATTGAAATAAACCTGATGCATGCTTTTAAAACAAGTTTTTTAAACAGAGTTTAGAATTTCTCATCTTACCAAACCTTTTTTGTCACTGACCCAAATATCTATACCCACTTTATACCCCAAAACTTCCTATTATATGGAGTGGTCAGTATCGCTATATATAACATTGACCCGAATAGCACATGGTATCGGATTTAAAAGAAAATAAGTCACCGATTCCTATATAAAACTAGAAAGGGGGTTGATGGGGTTAGCAGATGCGATCAGTCGTGTCCTTTCTTCAATCTAGCGCGTCCACGTGTGATTTTCGAAGATTAACCAACTCTTGGGGCAAAATTATTTCAATTACGGCGGGCGTGACCTGGGAATTGTCTGTGGGATAAGATTTTCCTCCTTGAGTGCCCTGCCTTGCCTGGCTGCTGGCTCAATCAGTTCTAATCTGCACCTGGACTCTGATATCCTAATGATGAATTATGGGCCTCTCAGCTTTCCACTGCAGGCCAGATACAACAACTCTCCGCTGACCTGTCAGCTTGCTTAGGCTGAAGCAGAGCCCCGCCATAATTAGCCAAATAGACCACGTGTGCGTGTTTAAAACTCGTGAGGGTCACTGAACATCGTTGACATCTCTGCTGAGGTTTCGGTGAGGGGCGATTTTACAATGCATGCCAATGCAGAAGCCATTGTGGAAAGTACAAGTGTCTGACATCTTTCTGTCTCAGCGGGGTAATTACTGTAAACATCACTTTGAGACCGCAGTACTGACTCAAAAAACTGCTATTATGAGAGGCGACTTTAAAAAACAATGGCGGTCAAATATTTTCATGCATCTGCGTGTTCGATAAACAGCCGAGATGAAAGGTGCGGCAGCTCTTTCTCTGAACTCTTTCAAGTGAAAACCACAGCGAAACAAAAATAATTATGCCCTCGCCACACACTGCCATCCAAAAGCTTTGGAGGGCTTTTTAGCAAGAAAACCTGGCAGTGGTGAGCGGGGAATGTGAGGGTATTTCGAAGAGGGGTGTAATGAAAGTTTTCAACCCCCGCAGGGCCCAGATGTGCACTCTGATAGGCTCTTCTCTGTGCCAACCCACCTGCAGTCGCAAGCTGGGCACCAGGGTGTGCCACGCTAGCCCTGCAATTATCTGCACCAAACATGCGTGGTCCCACGAGTCATTGCTCTTCACAGCTAATTAAGCTAATCTCAACTGGAGGGGACCATCCAAAAACATAATGTGTCCAGGCGAATGATCTCAGAACCGTTTAGTCGAAATGAGAATGCCTGCATTGTGAGCTTTAGGTTCCTGGATGAAAACAAAATGGCGGTGATGGTGACTGCAACTTGCTTATAGCGTTACTGAGAAAACCTGCAAAGCCATCAAGATGGCACATTATTCGAAAGGTCTGACTTCATATAAATCCTGTACGTGACCTCTAGGTGATGCTACGAAACATGGAAATGTTTCGTAGCATCACCTAGCACCGAATGTCTTTTTGTAAGAAGAGCAAAATAAGCTCCTATTCATCATCTACTTGAAAGATTCTGTCT
Source organism: Paramisgurnus dabryanus (assembly GCF_030506205.2). Lineage (NCBI taxonomy): Eukaryota > Metazoa > Chordata > Actinopteri > Cypriniformes > Cobitidae > Paramisgurnus > Paramisgurnus dabryanus. Next base: position 29,296,917 of record NC_133337.1, on the reverse strand, counting down.
TGTCGAAGAACAGGCACCCTTTGCTTTTAAGGAGTCTAAAGAGCTGTCGAATGCAAGCTTTTGATGTCCGTCCTTTAATTTGCCAAATGACTTCTATTCCACCGACCACAGGAGAGCGAGAGATCGAAAACAATGCCGTCCTACCCATGACCCTTCAGTCGCATCCCTGACCTCCCTTCAATGCCATTTAGCACAGAAGAAAAACAACAGATTAAGCGTTTGCACCTCATCCTTGAATCTGATCGATGTTTATTACAAGTGCCCATTTTGACCGCTCTACGATTTCAGATTACATGTGAAAAGCCCAATTTAATTACAGGAAGTCAAGAACACGCATATTTGCAAGAATGGAGCGTTATTGGCCACGTAATTGCTAGATATGTGAAGTGAATTGTATTGAAGAGAGGTTAATGGTGGCAAAGCTTTTTTCCAAGCACAACATGGCAATTACAGGACGCCTTCAGTGCTTTTAACATCTCCACGCCATTTCATTTAACACAATATAGAGGCGGAAGGGGAGGGGGGATTTCTTTGTTCAAGCGCTTTATCTATTAATTTATTTTCTGAGTACGTAAGACTTAATTCAGGAACAGATGGTTTTGTTCATATTAAGAAGGCTTCCTGTTGGAGACAGGTAAAATCTTGGGCCACATTGAACTCAAAATCATTAGTTTGATAGGGGTCTAAACTACAGATACGTGGGGAAAAAAGTAGTTACTTGCAATACTTTTAAAGAAATATTTACATAAATATTTACATTTTGGACATTTTTGCTTATAAGAATATCAATGCATATTACATGCGCATTGTTGGGTCAAATACAAACATTTTCTGGGTTAAAGCGATACTCCAGCCAAATTACCTCATGGTTTACTCACCCCTAAGCAATCCAAGATACATATGTCCATCATTTTTCAAACGAGCACATTTAGAGTTATTTTAGTAGATGTCCTTGCTCTTTCAAGCTTTGGCATGGTAGAAAAAGAGGATCAGGAAACAACTTTTGACTTTAAAGTAATCCACACGCCTCCAAGATATTTATAAAGGTCTTCTTCAATGCGATTTTGTATTAAAAATATTCAAACTGTATAAACTTTATTAAGTTTAAAATATGGATATTTTATTTAGAAAATTGCATCGCATTGATTATCTGCAGAAACCTTTATTAACCCATTTGGAGCTGTGTGGATTACTACCGAGCCCCTAAAGTGACATTGGAGTAAAAAAAACAAAAGTTTAGTTTCATGTGCTCACGTGAAACTTCATATGCTCACGCGAATGTACAGAATTAAAAAAAAGTTTAGATTCGCGTGCGCACCTGAAACTATCGCATGCGCACCTGAAACTATCGCGCGCGCACGTGAAACTAAACAAAATTATTTCACATGCGTGCGCGATAGTTTCACATTATCTCGTTTAGTTTCGCGTGCGCACGTGAAACTATCGCAAGCGCACGTGAAACTTTAGCACGCACGTGAAACTGTGGCATGCGCACGCGGAAGTTTCAGGTGCTCATGCAATAGTTTCATGTGCGCACGCGAAACGAAACTTTTTTTTTTAAAACTCTGCACATGAAGGTTTCACGTGAGCACATGAAAGTTTCATGTGAGTATGTGAAAGTTTCACGTGAGCACGCAAAAGTTTCAGGTGCGAATGCGATAGTTTCATGTGCGCACACGAAACTAAACTTTTTTTTTTAATTCTGCACATGAAGGTTTCGCGTGAGCACATGAAATTTTCACATGAGCGTATGAAACTAAACTTTAGATTTTTTTCTCCATGTCCCCTTAGGGGCTCCGTAGATTACCACTTTGAAGGATGGATGATCCCTGTTTTTTCCATTATAAGCTTGGAAAAGCAATGACATTTACTAAAATAAAGTATTTGTCTGAAAGATGATGGACATATGTATGGAACGGTTTAAAAAACCTTTACTTTTAAAAGTGCGGTCAAGTTGTAAACTTATTACAAGACAAAACTCATTATTTACCGAGTGTTATTGCTGGGATTCTGTCGCAAAAGTGTAAAAGCAATAACAGCCCCACTAGATTTGTGGATCCCATCTGGGAAAGGGTCTTCAAAACCAACTTGATTAATTTCCTGTTCCCTTCTTTTCATGAAAAAGATAATTAAGAAATATTTAATGTAGGATTTTAATTAGACTGAGCCCTGAATGGCGCCCCATACTGAGCTTGAGGGGCGTTTTGTGGACCCAATGATTGAAATGTTTTAATCACTGATAGAATAGATTGGATGTGTTTTTTCCAGGAATTCCCACTGGCAGTTACAATGAAAAGCACCTTGAATATTATTCAGAGTAAAGTAATTAGTAGAATGACGATAAAACCAAATGAACTTGTGATCAATACATTAACCGACGTCCCTCTCTCTCCACCCACATCCCTCTTTAGAAATCAAATTAATTATACGCACTCTTCTCGGTATCAGACCCTCTTCTGCTTTGTTCCGGGGACATCTGGGTTTCAGAGTAATGCGTTACGGACAGCATCACCTACAGCACACTTCCCGCAGCGTGATTCTCTTTTTTAATGCAGATTTGGGGAGTAGCGAATCGGCTGGAATCAGTGCGAATGATCTTGCTATCCGAGCCTGACAATGGAGAGCTCTCTAATGAACAGACCAAGAGCATACTGGTTTTTTAATGAGAGCTTACAAAGGCCATGGGTCTGATCAAAATCAAATATGTGGAACTGGTAGAGTCTAAGGATGGCAAATGCCGCAGTGACTTTGACTGGAGGAAAGATGGTTAACTATTTTACAACAGCAGAGCTCTACAATAAAAGGGGCCAGTTTGGGAGGCTTTGGGGGAAATTGACAGAACAGTAAATGGGGCTATACAGTATCTTGCATATGTCAATTATGTGCTTTTTATGTTTAAAAACCGAATCTCAATGTTATCTAAGACAGATTAGTCTTTAGCTGAAAGACTAACTTATATGGCTTACAACTAACTTATAACAACCTATATGGCCTCATACACACTGCAAACTTTCAGGAGTGATAACCGCATTGAAATTTAGGAGTGAATCCCCTATGTCTGTATGGCACAACTCACTCCCGAAAATGCAATGATTGACACATATGCCAACTTTCTGCCATCTAACATGGTTATCATTGACAGCTTTGACCAAAATAATATTACAGCTTTATGTTTTGCAATAAACCTCCGTCTTGGGGTTGTACGCTGTTGTGAGGCTGCTTCTCTCAGCACTGTTTTGCGGGGTTGCCAGGTCCACATCTTTTTGTGCTTACATACCATCGTGGCACTGTTTATAAATGAATAATATTTTGATATTTAAGGGTCATTGAATCATTGAATTTTACTTGTTTGCTGTTTTTTTCATGCAAGATCTGGCAACACTAGTAAGCAAATTAAATATGCTTTTCATGTAGCCTATGGTTTGAAAGGATGGGACAAAATTTGGCTGAGAAACTATTTGAAAATCTGGAATCTGAGGGTGCAAAAATCAAAATATTGCACAAATACGTTGTAATTGGCCTGAATACCTCTAACGTCACACGGAAATGTGACGCTCCTTACCATGTTTGAAAGATTCACGCACAATGTAATGCTAGCAGGAGTTAACTTGCAGGCTGTGAGTCCGAAGCGGGCGGAATTATGATAATGTCGGTCTTGTCTACATCCCCAATCCCAGGAAGTAAACTGTTGCCTACAATCCGTGTGTTTGTTGTAGTCCAAGAAAAGAGATTTACATTGGAGATGATAACTCGCCTCATTGTTTACTTTGGGGTTTGTACCTTTTGCATATCGTTAACATGTCTAATACACACCTACACACCAAAGGAAATGTAAAAAAGTGAATCGGACTTTAGGTGCTCTTTAATATCCTAATGATTTTTAGCATAAAAAAATCGATAATTTCGACCCCTACAATGTATTGTTGGCTATTGCTACAAATACACTTGTGCACTTATGACTTAATTTGGTTCTGCATTGGTTTCTCCTGCATGGCTTTCAAGACACTGGACTGCGGTATAGCTAAGCGTGCAAAACATTTAGCGTGCTGTGCTAGGTCGAGCCTGGCATGCTCTCGGGGAAGAGTTGCCATAAAAATGGCTGTGTTCGATTGGTCCAGACACACAGGGCTAATGCAGAGAAGCTAGGATGAGAAATCAGCGGGGCTGATGTGCACAGACACTCACACCAAATGCAGACTTCCTTTGATTGCCTCTTTAGCATTTCAGAAAGATTAAATGTATGTGGGAAAGTGCCGTAGATTCAGCACAATCAACTTGACAGCAGCAGGGTTGGCAATGCTCGTGTGTTTTTCTCCTTTGGTGTACGCACACGTCCTGCTGGAGTAATCCCACACCCGTATTTCTGCATCCTTAGATACGTTTAATAAAGAGGCAGAGAGAGATTTTGGTATAGTTGCACAGCAAGTCTAAAATGCATCTATGGTTCATGCTAATCACAAATATCTGGTATCTGGTAGAGAGAGAGAGAGAGAGAGAGAGAGAGAGAGAGAGAGAGAGAGAGAGAGACAGAGAGACAGAGAGACAGAGATTTTGGGGTAATCGGAATATTCAAGTCGAGTGAGGTGGACAGCTTGTCTAAAGCACTAAATTTTGAGATACAGTTGCACATCAAGATCCCGGCACATTTTCATTACTTTTTGTCAAATGATTTAATAAAGTTGTTAATTTTTGGGTTGAGATGGAGTTGTTTGTGGATGTGTCCGGTTCAAGGGCAAACCCGAGTGCCTCATTTACATTCCTTCCTTTCTTTTGGTTCTCTCATGAATAAATCAAGGCGTTAAAACGGCTGCATTTACATCTCATTTTACACAACCACAGTTGCAACTGAGTCTGAATGCTCTCACCCACGTCGTTGACACAGAGTCAAAATTACCATTTCATTCACCTTAAATAAGAGGAGCTACAGCAATTATAGGCTTGATAATGAAATAATTTGTTACCCAACCATTCAGAAGAGTCTCGCCGGTGATGCTCACGAATTTGGCAAAACCGTAAAAATTGCAATGTGACTTGTGCACTTTTCAGTCAGCCAACTCTTTGGTCTGCTGCTCTCGATAGAAGTATGTGTATTGATGTAACATCCACAGCAAAATAAGCCTGACCATGAGATCATATGAGATATTTTGGCAGATGCTGTGTGCCCAGAGCCGAGGAACTGAGGTGAGAAGCATCCAGCGACTTTTCACAGTTCCGCTAGGCAGCACACTAATTGAGAAGTCGCTCAGGGGTTGCATGCAGGGGGGCTCAGTGCACTGCACCCCCAATCCAAATCAAGCCCCTGTAAGTGGGGCTGACAAGGACCAATCCCCATCTGGATGTTCCTCTACCCCCTCCCCATTTTCCTGTATCCACCCCTTTATCCTTCATCTCCATGAAAGTCTCATTACAAAGATGGGTGTGACTGAGGGTCTGAGGCCCGTCCTCACGTACTTTGGTCTAATTGCCACCTACCGTAACCGACTCTTTTACGTTGATGAGCTGCCAGTCATAAGCAGGTGAAGATGGCGAGATAGATTGATGCATGAAGAATTCCTGAGTGGGATTCATTAGGAGTTCTTTACCTGGGTTAGCCATACATAATAACGCAGAGCCCTAAAGCTAGCTAGCATTTCAAGAGAAGGTTCAAGGTTTGAGCTTTGTTCTCTTTGGTCGTTAAACTTGCATGTGAGGGACGTGACAGAGAGACCAACCCAAGTGCACTAAATAATAAGACTGTTCAGAAAGTGCAGAATAGGGGTGGTAAGAACACCTTAACCAATACAATTTGAAATAAAATGTCTCGCATTTTGGACCTCAGTCAAACTGCTGACACTTCAGAGAGCTCCTAATTTTACTGTCTGTACCACTTGCCCTTGAATACCAACAGAAAAAACATTCAATTTGGGACTTGGGGCGTTGAGATTTGGAAATACACCACCTATTCTGCAAGCCCAAAGAAGTTTTTTTGTAATTGCATCTGATTTTACGATAACATGGCCGTGTTTGCAACCCTGCACAATTCACCATGAATTGTTTAAAAGGTACCAGGCCATGTAAGTCAAAGCTATAGATTGGGATTTTTCAGCCTCACTCAGGTCAGGGAATCTGTTTCTGTTTTGTTTGCTGGATTGGCTCCATTGCTTTATCACAGGTAAAAGAGGAGTTGGTTTTGGAGGGATTGCACCGGCGGGTTGGAGAATGAGCCACGAGGTTTTCAAATGGTTGTGAGCCAAGATGGCGGATGGATTCCAAACTCAAAACCCGGAAACAAAAGCTGATCTCGGTGTCTGCCAAAGCTCTGGGGGATGCAGAAGGGCTTGCAATATCTCAACATGTCAAGCGACAAGGTTGGTTATCACGCTCTTGCATGCCGGCATAGAGGAGATGCCAGCCAAAGACGCAATGGAACCCCCCCGCCAACCACAGCTGTGCCAGCTGAGCCGAAGCGAGGCTTTTTAAAAAATTTGAAATTAAATAGAAAATTAAAAAGAAAAAGATGCCAATTAAATGCATAACTTTCTTGGTTAATGCTCAGTGAGGTCTCCCTAAAATTATATACTCAATCTTCAAGCTTTTTTTCTTCAACGGTGGGGATATTACATTTCTAAAAGTCTTCAGACGCACCTCCAGCTTAATCTGTAAATCCAAGCAGATCATGGACACACCAGAGGCAAAGAGGAACTAAAATGTGGTAATATATGCATGGAAATGATCTATGGAAATCCTCACAAAGAGGGGGCTTGAAGAGGTCAAACAACCTCCTAACTGTGCTCGGGTTTAATTAAAAAGACAAAGAGGAGCTGTAAGTTCCCTATACGCTCATCCCAGATTAAGTCTTCTTGCGCAGAGAGCCAGGGCTTGGGATCTTTTAGGAAGCCCCCGGACCGCTTCCCAGAAGGCCTTGCGCCAGCTTCACCGCTCCTTTGATGTCAATATAGACCATTTATTAAGGGCATAAAGGTTAATCTCTGAGGAGCAAGGATATCAAATGGTTTGCCGGAAAGGAAGAAATCCGCATAAATGTCTGCTGGAGAAAACTAAGTTAGGCAGGGATGATGGCTCCATGTGGTCCAGTCAGCAGGTGCAGGATTTAATTTCGCCATTAAGTGGTGGAGGCAGTTTCTGACAATTAATATAACGACATGAGCACGGGGGTTTGGGTTTAGGGGAATGAAGCACCCATATGCTTGTGATGCCTGTGGAAGCATTTCGACATGAGATGTATCATGACGACTATTTTTAGGTCATCTCATCAAAATGATGCCCATAAGGAGATTCAAACCTATTTTAGCCTTGTGCACAATTTTAGGGTCTCAACCTAAAATAAGATACCTAACGTAATGGGTACAAGAGGATTGATTAAGAGGATCAAAGAGGTTGTTGGATGCAGGTAATGTGATCTGCTAGGTTGATAAAAAAAAATGTAAGGGTAGTGTACACATATGCACAACAAGAAAATCTCATAATAGCAGAAATCAATACATCTGAAAGTGTAGCTATAGTGCACTGCAGAAAAACCTCCAGTGTTACAACAATAACAGATAATATCACGCTCAGCGGGTAGTCGTGTTGTAAGACTGCATGTTCCACCGCTAGCGTGATGTTGTTCCACGGCCCACAATTTTAGTTGTAGCGCTTCTGCACTGTATCACCTGCTACCATATGATGTGATGAATACAAAATAATAGCTTTCTGCAAAGACGTAATATTTCGAGGCAATTTCTTTAATGCATTATGATTGTCGGTCCTGCTTGCAATTGTCCGGCCAATTTCACTCTCGGGACAAAATAAACACATTCGTCTGGCAGGTGCAAGCTGAGATATACAGTAATACAACAACAATAAAAAACCCCACTGAAGCAAGACGCATTAAAATAAAATCACATTAGATGTACAAAGCAATAAAACGAGATGATTGGGACACGTGGTGAACATTTAACTTGACTATACAAAGTTGTGTAAACCGAATCAAACTTTTGGCACAGTTTAAGCCATCCAACATTTTGCCAGCCATAAATCCACAAAACATACAACTTGAAATCATCTCTATCCCCACTTCTTGACTTATTACAAGGTTCCCAAACGCAGGGACAAGTACGTACCCGTGCCTGGGAAAGGTAGGTATTTATAGTCCTCTTCCAGATTAGATGGAAATCATAACACAGACCGATGCACTGAACTCTGACCTCTCCAAAACCAATTTCATTTGGAGAGATTGGAGTGATGTCGCTAGATGTCTACGTGGTACAGTGGAGAAAATTAAAGCAGGATTTGTAATGCATTCAAAGTGAGAGTACACGGAAAAAGAGGTGAGCACAAATAAATTGCTGTCACTTCCCTCCCACACACATCTCCGGTACCCTGTTTCAGTTATAACATTCGTTTTAATGGAAACTTGTTGGATTAGAGGTGGTGGCGGGAGATTGGAGGAACACTTATTTGGAATTACTCTGACCACAGCGATGCAGCTACGCGGACGATGACAGCGTTTTAGAAAAAGCAACCCTATATACAGTAAAGACAAAACTTTGTGCAGATCCAAAATGACACCGGTCAGTTTTGTGCTAATGTGCTCTTTGTCCACCAGTAGTGGCCAAACTTCCAACTTTATTCAAATATTTTATTTAAGATGCATTAAAAAAATTTATGTATGACCCATTTGTGTATTTGGAGTATAAACTTAAGCTCAGCTTTGGGAAAGATTGCACTTGTGCAAAGTTTATAAAGACAAAGTGAAAAGAAATCTCCATGGTGGTTGCCACAAGAAAAAAAAGTTAAATAATCAGTTCAACAAAAAATTAATTTTGTTATGTTACCCTAATGCTGTTTGAAGGTTGTGAAACACAAAAAGAGATGTTAATGTTAAAGCATCTCTTTTCCTGATACCTATGCCTAAGATTAATTTTTACATTAAATATTTTTTTTACATTTTTAAATAGGCAGGTGATTGGGGATTCATGGCTACAGGAGGAGACGTTCAGTGGAAACGTACTGCCTTTGGCCTGTCTTTGCTCCAACAGATAGCATCGAGCTCTGGCAAAAGGTATGCTTAACACTGCCAGGTGGTGACATCTTAATTTTTCACGGCTGGAAACATGGCCGTGCCGTACTCCCCAACCGCTCCCATGCATTATTCCTGCCTTAAGCACTCTTCCTCTAGGGAAGCGGAAAGGGGGGAGGGGGTATTGTTTTACAAGGCGCCCAGCTGCGGCCTAGTTGCCTTGCCCTGAGTTCTTTTTAAGGAGTGGTCGGGGGTGACCCCCTCTGGCTGACAGTTATTAATAATAACACACAGCGGGAAATAGTTCACCTTGTGGCGGTGAAGCGGCCGCTGCTGTTTAGAAGCTCGCTGCGTGTCCTCCAGGGGCGGGAATCATACAGCACGGCGCAGGGAACAAATAACGGGACCAAATGACAAGCACAGAAAGAGATGGCACAGGCACAGCTAAAAACTTTCTTCGGTGTATTATAGTAGTTTAGATTAACGATAGACAGTAATTATTAAATAACTTTATGACAAAAACACAGCACAGAATTTTATAGGCTATTTAAATCAGGGCAGCAAAAAAACAAACTTACTGTAGAATTAGTGTAATTTCGCAAATGTGCACGGCGCAATATATACGCAATAAATTCATGATTTTAATACTTCAAAAAGTTATGCATAGTCAGAGTTGAACTCAATGCAGATAGCAGAGAGACAGGTGAGACAACGAAAATTATGCTTTCTTTTCCCAGAAAGACTGTAAGTCAAAAAACAACCCAAGTGAGTGTAAAAACTTTTTTTGCGAATTAAGGAATTATAATCGAAATGTGGCGTTTCCATCTCTCATTTTTGATGCGATTATTTAAAATGTGCATAAAATCATGGTGATTCAAACATGGCTTGTGAAACATATATGTTAGTTATATAATTTTACATTTTTAGAAAGAATGTAAGTCAAAAATCACCTCAAGCGAGTGTAAAAAACTTTCTTGCGAATTAAGGGATTTTTATACGAAATTTGGCATTTCCATCACTCGTTTTTGATGCGATAATTCAAAATGTGCAAAAAAGCATGGTAATTCAAAAAGGGTATTTCAAACATGGCTTGTGTGGAACGTGTGTTAGTTATATAATTTTAAGTTTTTAGAAAGAATGCAAGTCAAAAACCACCTCAAGCGAGCGTCAAAGCGTTTTTGCGAATTAAGGGATTATTATTTTAAATTTGGTGTTTCCATCATTCGTTTTTAAAGCGATAATTAAAAATGTGCATAAAATCATGGTGATTTAAACCTGGCTTGTGAAAAATGTATGTTAGTTATATAATTTAAAGTTTTTAGAAAGAATGTAAATCAAAAATCACCTCAAGCGAGCGTAAAAAACTTTTTTGTGAATTAACTCATTTTGATGCGATAATTCAAAATATGCATAAAATCATGGTGATTCAAAGATGGCTTGTGAAACATGTATGTTATTTATATAACTTTAAGTGTTAACATTTAATTTGATTTTACAAACTACATTCGCATATCGGGTGATCTAGCAAGTTACCACATTTTCGTTGATACCGTGCATCTCTAATTCTAAATGTTTCAAACTGAAAAGATTTGATTCAAAATCAAAAATCATTCACAAATTGGACATCGCAATTATAAGCTATCACAAATGTGCCAAGCAGAGCAAGAAGGTAAAATAAATAAATAAATGTTAAATTTGTTTAACAAATTTTGCATGTTTGTAACACAACTATCATCCGAATATACAACGACTTAAAAGCTACTGTGACATTGATTTCTTCTCTTGAACATGAATGTTAGCTTTGAAAAAAAAAAAAACTTTGTGTTGACGACAATAACCTGGCTTGCGATGAAAAGCAGTCATCACCACACTACATACACTACATGCTATCAAAAACAGAAGCTTAAGATCAAAGAACAGAAGATGCTGAGAGGTCGTCTAATAAGACGGAGAGGGAAAGGAGCTAAAGTGTCCGAAGCTGCAGGTTCACCGGGAGAGACCTTTTGTACACGCTGAGTGCTCTGCTGTAACGAGTGCCGTTGAGATGAAGCTCAATCCCAGGCTAAGAGACGTTACATCCTCTGAATTCGCACCTCAAGTGCCCGTGGTCCTTTAGCTGTAAGGGCCACTCCTATTGGAGCACCTCTCCGAACGGATTTACCTCCTTTAAGTCATCAATATTTCCTCTTTAAAAACCATAGGGCTGCACAATCAGTTTGTCCCAAAGATGCTGGTGGGTACTAAACTCTCTGTAACGGTCATGTGGATCTACCTTGTTGTTTTAAACAAATAGCTTTGTTTGGAGTTTAGACGGTCTAGCAGCATTGTTAAGCCATCAAGCACAATAAGATTTAAAAACGACAATAAAAATGTTTTACACCACAAGGATATAATAGTAAGTGACAATATTTGTCTTCGCTGTTTTATTACCTTTAAGAAAAGTCATTATTTAAAACAAAGCACATGAAAAACAATTAAAGAACAGGTGCACCCAAAAGAAAACAACTTGATGTACGGTACAGCGTGTTTTCAAAAGCCGACCTTGCAGATGTTTCCCCCAGGACCCTGAAGTTCGTCAGTATAATATAGAGCTGCCAACAAACCTAACATGGGTTCATTAAGAATCTCAATGTTTAAAATTCAGACCATCTGCAGTATTGTGTGGAAATCAAACTGTAGGTGGATGTTAAGCATTTACTTGTGATTGTTTTTCTGTCAAGTCGTGTTTCATGTCCATGTTGAAATTGTTTTTATACAGACAGAAATGTCAGCTGTCTTCAATGTCAGCCAACGTCTGAACCAAATTCAAACCTTAAAAATAATATTTATACAAATAAAAGCCCTACAGTAGAGTATGCCCAACACTGCAGTTGTCAAACTCATCTCAAACTAGTTAACAAAAGTTCTGATTACCTAATTTGTCTAGTAGGGGTTATGACCAAAAATCCATTTCATTGAAAGAGTAATTTTATTTTACGGTACCAGTATATTTCACAGTATATATGTGTTTCAGTTTATATGTGTTTCCGTATTTTTATTACGTAAAACTCATCAGAGAAGTGTCATTGGCAGGAAAACGTTTTCTCTTAATTGACAAGATAACTCGTAATCCATTACATTAAAAATAGGCAATATGTAAAATAAACAGGTATGAATATATGCACAAACCTACAGGCAGAATGAATACCTGTATATGAGAGACGGATCTCTAGATATAGATATTATAAATATGACAGGTGCTATGACCATGCAGTCTGTTTTAAAGGAAAACGCTACCGTTTTTCAGTATTTTACTATATTCTTACCTCAACTTAGACGAATTAATACATATCTATCTTTTTTCAATGCGTGCACTTTTATCTTTGTACAGCGCGTCGTGAATGTGTTAGCATTTAGCCTAGCCCAGGGGTGTCAAACATGCGGCCCGCGGGCCGGATACGGCCCGCAAAGGTGTCCAATCCGGCCCGCGTGATGATTTATACAGTATTATTAAATATTAAATACATATTTTAAAAACCCTTTTAGGCGGGTGTCTAGTTCGTTTTTAATATGAGAGACTTGCGGAAAGCAGCAAAACGCGGAACATAGACTAAACACGGTGCCCAAAAATCTTGGCGTTTTATTGTTACCGCTCCGCTAAAGATCCACTGATTCCGGTGATCCACTTCGTGTTTTCTCGCCCGCTCCGCAGCATCTCTGTGTCCACTCTCTGCCTGGAGAGCGAAGACGACAGTTTCCGAAGTTCGTTGCATTAACAGGTAGATTCATTACATTATATCAGTTGTTAAACCGCAGAATTAGTAATTTGTAAGTATGTTTATGTATTTCTTCCGGTAATGATTTGCTGTCAGTGTTCTAAAAGTGCTTACAACTTAGCAAGCTAACAAAACCAAAATATGCACATTCTTATTTACGTTACAATGCTTGTCTAATCGATTTAATGTTCCCGATCAGATCTAAGTTAATATAAACACTAAATTTTCTGTTGTTGGCACACTTTGTAGACAAAAAATACAAAAAACACCAATGCCTTCACAAAATAACGACAGAGAACGGAAAGAGAGGCTTTTAGCAGCAGTTCAACATTACAAACATGGATTCAAAGCTCCATCAAGCCAGCAGGTAAATCATATTGAATATTTAGCAGATTGTCACACTTTAATTCTTATTATATTTCCCATTATAATCACTTGTCTAAGTTGATGCTAGTAATATAATACATAATATTTATAATACTTTATTAAAACCATAATAATAGTACCACCCCCATAGTGCCATTTTTGGTTTGGGCCACTGCCCCATCTAGCATTTTCTAAATGACTGTTCTCATTACAAATATATTCCAAAGAAAAGTGAATGGTTTATAAATAATTTTGGCATTAAGGCAAATGAAGTTAAATTAAAGCTTTTCAACCTATAAGGCCAGTGGGTTTTGTTCAGATGTAAATTTGTGTGTATAATATACAGTATGAGTGTGACCTTATGAAATGTAGTTTTCACAGAGCTGTGTGTTTCTCTGGTTTTCTTGCTAAACAGACTAATTAATTGGTTTGTTAAGTTAATTTTAACACAATTATCAGCACACTAAGGTTTAAAAAAATTATCCGGCCCGCACTTCATGGCGTTATTTACCATCCGGCCCACAGCCTAAAATGAGTTTGACACCCCTGGCCTAGCCCCATTCATTCCTATGGCTCCAAACAGGGATGAATTTAGAAGCCACCAAACACTTCCATTTTTTCTCTATTTAAAGACTGTTACATGAGTAGTTACACGAGTAAGTATGGTGGCACAAAATAAAACTTTTGTTTGGAGCCATAGGAATGAATGGGGCTAGGCTAAATGCTACGCTAGTGCACGCATTGAAAAAAGATAGGTATGTTTTATTTCATCTAAGTTGAGGCACTACATAGTAAAATATTGAAAAATGGTGGTGTTTTCCTTTAAGGTCTTGTCGCTCTTTAACCTCTATTAGACCTTAACTGTTGCGTCACTTTCTCGTCTTTCTGGTCAAAGACGTTTGTACTATAAGCAAACAGCGCACACGCGTCACTGATATAAACGCAAGTTTTGTGCGAGAAATGAAGGCTATTGCTTGCTTGGTATACAGACTCTGAATGCATCTTTGGTGCACTTAAACTTTTGCTTTTAATGTGGTCAAGTACTTTCTAAATTGGATTTGAAAGTGCGAGATCACAATAGAGATGTGCCGTGCGATATTATGGCCGCTCATGCCCTTCAGACTGAACTGCTTACATCTGCGTTGGTCATTAGAACCAGAGATGGCCTCGATCTTTCAGCCCGCTTCAAAAACACTGCAAGGAACAAATATGAAAAACTACAGCAGACGGTACTGCGCTTGTCCCAACGGGGAGACCAGGCTAACCTTTACCAGACAGCATGGTTAATTCACTGTCACGTCAGCATACAGTAAATGTGTTTATATGTGAGAACTATTGCCGAGGGTGTAAACTAAAGTTTTACATTTTCGACCTCTTTGTGATTACAACAAAGATGGTGTAAGCAGGATCCCTGAGAAGACAAAAAAGAAACGAGTGCTGCGCACCTGCACAGCACCTGAAACACAGATTAAAATAAAAGAGCTGATTGGACACAGTTTGTGTAGAGGTCTCCATACTGCAGTTTTCCTAACCATTTGTCTCTGTCGTCTTAGGTGGTGACTCTTTGGACTACGCATCGGTGCAGACCCAAATGTGACGCTTTTGCATGTTTTCAAGGACGATGGGACTTTAACTTCACTTTTTATGGAGGGGACGTTCACTGGTTGCATACTTAGTAAACCACTTTAATACTTAAAACTATTTTTATCGTTATTGTACATTTCTCTTTTCATCTTTCAAAAATATCTTTCCTCTTCTTAATTTTACATATCATAAATAATCTCATAAACGCATTCCATAATGTAATTCCCGACTTTAAAGATTACCTGCGTTTTGTGGACCTACTGCAGACAGATAAACATATGGCGCGCAACAATCTCAAGATAACGCATGCAAATATAAAAACATGAAATTTATTCATTTTTCACGGAAAAAGTTTCTAAAGCGCTTGTGAAATATACAAAGTGAAAAATACAAGTTATTACAAACCAAAACCGTGCTTTACATGTTGGTTATCTTTCACCGATAGCCAGCTTTCCATACCGGTAATAAATCCAGTCATGTTGACTAGGCGCCGAGTTTGCTTGCATTTACAATCTTAGTAAAACCACTGTAGAGGAAAATTGAAGTTGGATTAAAAAAACGAATGAATAGATAGATAAATAAATAAGTGGTCACCCCGTGCTGTCTTTAAAATGGATGCCTGAGAATTTACAGTTTTCCATTAGCCGATGCCTAACAGATTTCCTCTCCCCGTGCTTGCATCCTAGGCTACTTTCGGCGAGCTGTGACAGGGTTCGTTTTTGCCCGTTTCTCGGTCTCCTCTGTCGCCGGACCTTTTAACTTTATCGTCCCCCGCTATGAAATGTAACCGCGTCAGCATAAACACTGCCACGGCAGTCATTACTTTTATCATCAATGGAGATGTCCGCACAATATCAAAGGAATCATTTGTTGATATGACAGGCGGTACCATTTACCCATATTTTAAGCGTAATACGAGCATCGAGCCGGCCACGATAACGCTCTCCGTCAATAATTACCTCGAATATGAATCGAATGATGTTCTCTGACAACCGAAGACCAAACACTAGAAAAAAACCTACATCATATTTGTTGTACTACGGGAGACGGGTCTGGGAAGGAATAAATCTCTCTTTTTTTCCCTTATTTAATTTGTTTTTGTGTGTGTTGTGACAGGGATTATTATTTCTCAGCTGGTGGGATCACATCGCTCATGGTTGTAGACCCCTGAAGATTTCTATTAACCCTGGTTATGTCAGCCTTAATAATATGCCACACTGCTAAACAGGACGGGATTGATTTTGTGTGGATGTGGGGGTGGGGGGAGTCTTGTATAATAAATCCAGACGTAATTTACTCGGAATAAGAAAGCCCAACATAGAACAAAGAAGAGAGGATTAAGTCTATCTCTCATCTCGGTGCACTAACTTAAGAAAATAAATAAGGAAACGATCGGATCAAGTGTTGGAAGTGTTTTGTGGGAGTGCCGATTGATTGGTTTGTCAATGTGAAGACTGGTGTTTCTTTTGTTACGTTCGGAGGAACTGGTGCTGTGCCATATTTGCGCCTAATGTGACCAAGTGTCTTAAACTTTAAAAAGTTACACAAAAAAATGCAGAAGACTAAACTTGATCTGAGGTCGGTGTTGCACCTTGCACAAACTGTTGCTGTGCGAGATTCTCCTAATGACATATCTGGTGCCATCTATCTCATCTCTGCTATTGTTTCAGGCACAAACTCAGTGTTGTCGTGAATGAAGATGCAGTTTAGCAAAACACAGTCAATGAGGCTTACTGCGAGATGGTAATCTCAGTCTGCCTCTGGCCCTCTGGCAATGCTTTAGAGTCGCGTTCCCCAAAGTCTGCTTGTGTGCCGTGCCTAATGGAGACTCTCTCATGGCCCATGCCAAAATTAAATGAACTGTGCCATTTCAAAGCTACTGTAGCTTCTAGCGCGCTCACGATGGCATGACTCCCCGGAGCGTCCCGTTCGGCGTTTATATCATTTCATATTTGTGCAAAAGCAGATATGTTTCCTAGCATGGGTGTGTATAACTACTACTGAGTGAAGTCAGATGCGTTCGCAGGGAACGAAAGTTCTGCTTTGTAGACCTTAGTCATGCATTAGAGTCGCACTCACGCATACTTTCATTTTTAGTTGACATGCGAAGCTGTTTAACTAATCGGCTCAGAGATACAGGGATGAATGTGCATGCTTTACTCATAAAATTACAGATTGCCGGCCTTTTGTTATTAAGAACAAGGGCAGCAAAAAATAGAGAAATTATCGTAATATTGCAAATGTGCATACGCAACGGTTTGTAGGTGGTGCAAGGGAATACCGATACATGTGAGTATTTATTTATAAATATATTTTATAAGTATATTTTTATAAAATCATGCAAGATTCATGGCAAATGTTTCATTTGGAGTTTACATCCCAAACACTAGAAAGCATTCTTCTAAACTCTTAACGTAAACAGTGACAGGAAGTACTTTCATAGGGGCGTGCCACAATTTTTTTGCTAAGGTTTGCATATGGTGATGTGCTCTCAATGACAGCTTTCCTAAAATTACATTCCTATTATATTCCTAAAACAAGAAATATCCCAATATATCGCATCGCTTCCAGTATCACAACACATTGCATCACAACCTATGTATCGTGATACGTATCGCAGCCATAACGGTTTGCAATAGCAAAATTATTTTAATACTTGATAGTTACGTTTAGTCAAAGTTTTGGGTCTATGCAGATAGCAGGTACCGAGCCCTAAGGTGACATTGGAGTAATAAAAATCTAAAGTTTAGTTTCATGTGCTGACGTGAAACTTTTGCGTGCTCACATGAAACTTTCATGTGCTCATGCAAAACCTTCATGTGCAGAATTATTTTGTAAAGTTTAGTTTTGCGTGCTCACGTGAAACTAAACGCGATAGTTTCACGTGTGCACGCGATAGTTTCACGTGCACACGCGAAACTAAACTTTTTTAAATTTTTGCTCCATGTCCCCTTAGAGACTGGTGGGACAAAATGAGAGTGAATATTTCTTTTTTTCTCCCGAAAAATGTTGGTTAAAAATGGATGTTAGTAAAAATAATATTTGATTTTGCAAACCTAAAGCATTATTGTACCGCATACCATATGTTTAGCAAATTACAACATATCGTTTTACATCAATATCGCGCAGTACATACAGTCATAAACAGTGCTGGCCGGTGCCTCCTCGTCATGTGAAAATATGTGTTCGGTGCGTCATGGGAACCTATGTGCATCGCGTGTCAAAATATGTGCCTGCTGCATACGCGTCAAAAGGCTTTATGATAAAAGACGCGCTTACATCTCGCAATACACTTACTTAACACTAAACAATGTTTACATCTGAGATTAAGCAAATATCAATTGCAAGCATCACTTTTATCATAAACCCTTTTTTGACATATTTTGACATGACGATCCACTGCAATAGGGCCTTGGAAAAAAGTCACGAGTCGCCACTGGTCATGAATTGTTTGTATTTTCCACATGAAACATACTGCACATACTGTACTATTAGCCTCAAAACGGCGATGCCTGTTTGCTCACAAAGTGACACAGATACAGAGTAACATGAAATTGGGAGGTTGGGTTTCTAAGGCAACCCTTCCATCAGTGGACAAAGGTAAGCTGATTGAACAGAAACTAGGGTGGTCTCCTGCTAAACAATGCCCTTCTATCAAGGCTCAGTGTGCTGATTGGATCCAACAAGCGAATTCATTGAAACCTCGCAGAAATGGCAGCAGTTTATAGGCTCATAAAGATCTCCTTTGAGCTCCTTTTCTATTATGAAGAGCAAAGGATATCTAACAGCATGGGAGAACTCTGGGCGTTAAGGGCAGCCATTAAAGCCAGTGTTAAAAGCAATATGGCTTTATGTGCCACTTGCTGTGTTTGGACATGGTATTTGAAGCAAGGCCCTTAGAGGTCTCTTGTGAATGTAGTACAGATTCAGCTTTTTTCAGGTTCAAATGTAAAAGTGCAACGAGTAAAGTGTACTTATGTTTTGACGCACAAAATGTAAAAAACGTACAGTGGTGTCCAAATGTCTGAGACACTTTGCACAAGTTTGTGCAAAAGCTGATTTTACCCCACTAACATTTCTTTCTAAAAATGTTGAAATCATCCCTATATTCTTAAAATGCACTCACCCTTTTCATCTGCTGAACACAAAGGAAGATATTTTGACCAATGTTTGTAACCAAACCGTTGACAGGTTTGTAACAACTCGAGGGCAAAATTTCATTTTTGGATAAACTATCCATTTAAGAATCTAATCGCAGATCAATGTGGACTCCGACTTTTGACTGTACATGGTTCAGACAGGATAAATTATTGCATTACAGTGCAAATAGTAAGTAATGTTTATACCGTAAGTAGTCCCTCCGACAGAGGATGAGATTGGCTTTGGTGTAGAGAGTGGATCCCACCTCGCCGAGTCTACAGTCGCAGCATGCGCACTTGAGGCAGTCTTCGTGCCAGTATTTGTCCAGGGCCTTGAGCAGGTAGCGATCCTTGATTTTCCGGTTGCAGCCGGCACAGCCCTTCGGCTTGGTGTCC
Source organism: Paramisgurnus dabryanus (assembly GCF_030506205.2). NCBI lineage: Eukaryota > Metazoa > Chordata > Actinopteri > Cypriniformes > Cobitidae > Paramisgurnus > Paramisgurnus dabryanus. Next base: position 29,277,676 of record NC_133337.1, on the reverse strand, counting down.
GGCTGGACAGAGAGCATTTGTATACCTGTGAAGAGTACAGGAAGGTGAGAAACAGGTTTTGTGGTGACAGGCGAAACAAAATAGATCACATGTTAGCCTTTTAAATTATAAAGTAGTGGCCAGTTGACGTAAAGCTCACTTGTGTGGAAACTGACAAATATCTGATATTGATATCGATACAGTATATCAAACTAACATAGCTAACCCCTGCTTTTTTAATTCCCTCTCTCCCCTCTCTTTAGAAGAAGGGCGAGGGAAAGCTTGCCCCCGGAGCAGGCATTGTATAGCCCTATACAGGGAGTGAAAGGGCTTTGTTGGGTAAAAAAGGGACAATGTGGGCTCATGCTGAAGGCCCGTAATTAGTATTCTCCTTCCATACAGAGCAGCACAAGCTCTACCCCTCTCCCCCACACCAGCTCTCGAGCCTCTCCTTTGTCCCGTCCCCAAAAGTTTTTGTCCTACATTAAAAGTACGCCCGATTCCGCCCCATTGTCCTGCCACTGCGACAGTCCCCATTTCTCACCTTGTGCAGGCGAAGCTGTCAGAGCCATAGCTTCCACCTAATGTATACGCCGCTCTTGGATGGGGTGAGAGAGAGAGCAAGCGCTGAAAAATTGCGAGCTTTGAGTGAGAGGGTCGCTGAGAATTTTCTCAGCTGTGGTAAATTGAGTGTCTCTGTCTGAATTGAAGACCTCCCTCAGGAAAGTTATAATGCGCTCGCCGCCGCCATGCACGTGCTGTCCAGGCTGAAATACATTTGTAGAGGAATATGAGATTAACAAATTCAATCCGTGAACTTTGGTTTTATAACACTGGCCAAAACTATTGCAATCGAAGATGCATAAGGCGTCCGCTCTTCCTATGTGATAATGCAAGTATTTCCTTCTTCCCTATCTATCCAACATGCGGCCTTGACGATAATTACTTTCAGAAATGATTCGCCAAAAGCGTGGCAGTTGGCTCTCACAGAAAATAAACAAGACAGAGCACCAATTAGCAAGACTGAGGACAGGTGTGAAATTGTTTCAATTCAACTGAGCATTACAATGCAGGGAAAGGAACAGCAGGTAGCCTATCCCTCTAGGGTCATAATTATAGCCTAGAGCAAATATCTGATGCAGTACCGTAGGCTTAGACTGTGGAATAACTTCTTTCTGCTTCAGGACCACGCTCATTAGGACGTAGGAACATGCAATGAAAAAGAGGTGAGGGATAATAACGATTACAATAAATATTCTTCCTTAGCCCACCGCGGATTTCTCCGACCCCTCTGTCGAGCGAATTCAGAAGAGAGGTTTGATTGGGGGCGAAACCACGAGGAGGCACATCAGACAGGTACTGTTTGCAGTAATGAGCCCTACTTCGTCCCATTGCGATGAAGCTGTTGAGCTTTTAATTGGCCGGTTTGGATTGTAAGAGGAGAGCACGGCTGATTGCCTCGGGTATGAGTCGTTGTTCTGTCCCACTCATCCGCACCTTCCCAATCTCGCATGGTTAACGCAGCAACGTCACCGCCTCTCATTACCAAATCCAGAGAAGTTAAAGTTTCGACTCCCCTCGGCCCGCAATCGGGTCCCACGTGAACCGAGAGCAATGGAACAAACTCGCAACAAGTCTGTATTCCCAAATGCTCTTTGGACACATTGTAGTAGAGTTTGTGCAAGAATTTAGCCTTTTTTGATGAACAAAAGATTTATTTTACACATGGAAAGAAAACCACAACCTGGGATTATTTTTAGTCTTTTCTTGTCACTCAAATCTTTCATTATGTCCCGTTCACCTGCATGTATGCATTTGGCAGAGGCTTGCAGTGACTCAATCTGTACATTTTATCAGTAGGCTATGTCTGTTCCACTAGGAATCAAACCCACGACTTTTTGCACATTAAGCTACATTAACAATACACGTTCACATAGTAATGGGATGCACTGTTTGTCGGGAAATTTCTGGTGAGCAAACACAGGGCGCGAAGTACCAATTTGATTTCTCCTTTCACGCGCATCACAGCTGCGCGAGCCGGAGATACTGACATTTCACCCTCTTATCAGTTTAATTACTGTTGCCATGGCAGCGTAGCGCGCGCCAAAGGCCAATAAGATTTGCTACAGAGCGGCTAATTTTCGAGGCGGCTTGCAAAATGACGAAATGAAGCCGTTAACACATTGGACCATTAACGCGCAGGAGCCACACCAAAATAACGTTATTTACAATTATCCACTCAGACCGCGTAATTAAACAATCAGGGGAACTGGGAAAATGTACGTTAAACCCTCGCTTCAGATGAACGCAGCTGCCACATTTCAATTTTAAACTGCCACGGTGCGCATTTGAAACACTTCAGATACTCAGGCACAAACTCACACACGAATAACACAGATATTGAGGGGTAAAATCGTGGCTCTTACCGAAACTTTTCTCCCTTTTCTGCATTGGTTGACCCGCTCCGGCTCCCAGCAGCACCATGCAACAAGACCGAAGCGCGAGCCGAAGATGCGCGTGAAGTGAGCAGCTGTACGCGCGCGACGGTGGCTCGCTTTTGTTACGAGTAACAATCCAGCTCGCTTCAGAACGGAATGAAACCGAGGAAAACACCGAATAACAAAACACAAGAGGGAGGAAGAGAGAGACGCGGTGCGCGCAACGCGCTGTTGAAGACTCCGTTTGTCACAACAGTGCTCGACTATGAAATTGCATCGAGCAGCAGCCGTCGAGAGGCGAGTGGCGGCGAACAAATGACAGCGGATGACAAAGGCATATGCTTTACCCCCGCGTGCGCGCTGTAATCTTATAATCCTATCGTGCCTTGCGCTGTTCCGCCTATTCGAGGCGTTTCGGTGCTCTTACATTAGACGGCACGAAGTTATATGCATAGGACAGAAACTACATATAGTACTGAAATGCAGGTGTTTTTTTCAAGCATTTTGCTAGAACCGTAACATTTGTGGGTTTTAAAATCAAAGCACAAATGCAATCCAAATTTGGCAGTCCCTCTTAAGCTGTGTCAAAAAGTGCATTAAACTAAAAATGAGCTCTGAATTTAGCATTGCATGATCACTTTATCTAATATAATGCAGCAATACAAATCAGCCTTTGTATACACATACGTGTTATCAATTTACGATGTTTTGCATTAACGATTGCTAAATCAGAGACATTGTTTTGTAATAAGCAATTAGTGATACTTTAGTCCAGCGCATTGTTTATAGAAATAGACCAAATGATCAGCAAGCCCACTATTTATTGTGAATAAACAAAACAACGAAAGCGTAACACACTCACCTTCCCGACCAAATTATGCAGAAGGTTAACTTAGGATAGCGCACTGTCGTGCAGACTCCAACTCAATATTTCCACGGAGCAAAAGTTCACGAATCTGACACTGCACCGCGGATAAGAGTGATCTTCAGGTTGAAAATAATGAGGTCCACATGGATCATCTACGAGTAGTTGTTCGCACCAAAAGCTACAGGTGTTCTCGCGCGAGCCGTCATATATTGGGTATTGTGAGAGGGCTCAGTACAACCTGCCCATCAGTGAGTGAGGAACGAGGAATAGTGAAGCCTAGCTTTATTATCTTCAAACCCAATCCCTCACCAGTGAGACATTACACGAGGAGGAAAAGGTCATTCAGTTATTACCGTCAGCCGAAGTAACAGAGCGCGAGCACCCGGGCGCGCGCACCTCAAGACAAACTTAATGCTCACCTCACTGAGCTCTCCTACACGTTTTTGACTCTCTCTCTCTCTCTCTTTCTCTCTCTCTCTCTCTCTCTCTTTGTTTAAGCACTAGGCAACATTTTCGTGGTGATATAGAATAACACATTCAACACATGCGCAAACGATTGATTCACAGGATGTAATTAATGAATTTAACCACGGTTTATGTACAGCATACACATGCATGTGTTCATAATCCAGACATTTTATTAGAATAGATTTTGAAATGTACGAAGTGTATAATAAGTTTAGTTGCAGATCAGTTTTTAATTTTTGAAGTCGCCAGGTAAAAAATCAACATAGCGCATCAATCAAATGCCATAATAAAAGGCAAATAAGTTGTTTATACTGTAGGGCATCTTAAATAAAATGTATATTATGCCTTTAAGAATAGGTTTGAAAAGCAGTGATAATTTAAGATGAACAAATATAATTACTGTTGGATCACACCAATAATTTACAGTAATAGAGATTTCATTAACAAATAGACAATAATAATAATAATAATAAATAACAACACAATTAAAGGAATAAAAGAATGCAGGAAGCATGCTACTATCTTAACGTGTAAAAGCAAAACCATTGCTCGCACCTTACATATCAGTCTTATATCTGGCATTGCAACATTCACCTTGCTTTAATGTTTTAGTTATTTACACATAGGTCTAAATCAAGTCAAAGTAGGGTACCCCAGGCCACACAATAAAGCATTTTTTCTTTATTAATCATTAAAGTGCATGCTTCATGTGACTGTGCACCTGCAACGTCAAATGCATGCAATTCTGGACAAACAGTGCACTGAACTTATTTGTACACTGTGCTTATTTTTATTATTTCAGATATAGTGCACATCTTTTACCCTGTGTTCTTCTGCAGCTATTGCCCATTGGTTACACCTGTTCGCTCTAATTAGCGCTGTTTGATGCTTATGTTGCTGAGGATGAATCATATGCCTTAGGTGCCATCCACCCTCCCTTTCCCAAACACACAGAAACACAGACACACTTTATTTTCTTTCATGGCCCAAAGTGGTCATTTGTAGTTCGGAATTTACTCAGTTGAGAATATAGGGAGACTGGAACTGGTAACAGAGTTTCTCAGTGGTAAGATTGCGTCCCCACGCCAATCACTCTCTGCCTAAAATACAGCGGGTAATGAGATGGGTCATAAAACGCTCCTCGCTTCCATTATGAGTGATGAGATGCATTAAAGCTGACAGGGTATTACCTGCCAGTAATTAGGTTTTGTCATGGATTGAATTATTTCAAAGCGGGCTATCTTGGTAATCATGCAATTTGCGGTGGAGACGCTTTAAGCTGCGTAAAAGGGAGAGAGAGTGAGAGAGTAGGGGACGCTAACCCCTTCTTCTTCTCTTCCCTCCTGCCACCACCTCATCTCCAGCATTATCACGTCAATTATTCACCGAAGATATCTGAATTATTGGGGGTGATGAGCTGGAGAGTTACGTGATGCGCTATGCGCAAAATGGACCAGCTGCAAGCGCGCTGGATGCCGCTGCGCACGGACATCGTTGGAATGAAGAGCTGCTTATTATTATTTTGCCTCTCTCTCTCTTTCCTCTCTCCCTCTCTCCCGCGCACACACACACACACACACACACACACACACACATACAGAGGTGCACTACAACGTCAGCAACCAGAGAGATATCCGGCAGACGACCACCCCACTTCATCCGACGGACGCATTGCGCGCGCGAGTAAACGTCGTTTCATTGCGGTCGAAATGAAAGCGGAGTTTAATTACCGGGCTTCACTGGGAAAATCTTTTCGGAGAGGATTGGACTAAAAAGATATTTCCTTTGCACTCTTATCCTCTGGTTTAAGCCTCCTTTTAGCATCTCCAGCGACCATTCATTTCACGGAAGCTTCAACTTAATCCCAGTTTTAAACCTCCGCTTCTAATGTACAGGGAGAGTAATGCTCACCCAGGATACAATAGACACACAAGCCAGTCTAAGCCTGCTCCTTTAAATATTTAAAAACAAGTAGTTGACAATTATCCAGAGATCTTAACCTTAATTTGAAGAAAAACACCATTCCCTGTTTGCTCTTGAAAAGCTTCATTTTTTTTTCTTGAAAATCTGATTGAAAGATACTGTACCGAGGAAAAGTTGCCACGTAAGACGAGTCGCTGAAACACAGCCGTTCCCTTTCCTTTTCAAGTTCCAGGCGTCTGGGTACTAACGCACAGCCCGTCTCAGCGCAACTCCTTCCCCGCGCGCTCTGTCTCTCTCCCGCTTTAAAAGATTCCCCTCCTTCTCCCCACAACGGCTGTTTCTTCTCTCACAGTCTCGTTCCCTCCCTGGCAGCAAAGCAAAAACAGACCTGAGCCGGCCCGCACGTCTCCTCGCCTATTTAAGCACCTTCACCAGGTCCCTAGTTAGCAGCGCACTCCAACTCATCCAAGAAGCTGACAAGCACCGTTAGGGAAGGCAGCGCATGTTGCTCTAATGGACCTCATTAAGTTCTACTTACAGATGTTCTCTTAACATAATTGATCTGCAGCGAGTTGAGAGGACGGCAACCTATTCCCTAGCCCCCAATTATGGCCCGGTAATTAGATCCCCAACCTCCAGTTCTCCACATTCACCCTTCTAACATTCCGAAATATCAAAGTATCTCTTTCTCTCAAAGCAAACCCTCCTGCCTCCCCCACCACCTAACCTCCGTGTCTCCACCTCCTTTGCTCCCTCCCATCCCTAAGACTCCATTCCTCTGACAGTATTGACAGTCAGATCTGCTAACCTTTGTAGTGAAGCCAGACTTAGTTGTGCACTCACTCCAATTGACAGAGCTCAGTCTAGCTTTTTTGCTCCCTCCATCTCTTTCTCGTTCTCCTTTTCTCTCCATGCTAAAATACCCAGGGAAAGAGTGATGGATGGTGGCGGTGGTGCTGCTGGATAGATAAAAAACTAGTTTGCACTTTTTGATAAAATGTTGTAATGATAATATCTGTCAGGGGAGGATCTTTATTCACAGCACCTTTTTATCTTTAATAATTCCTCTGATGGTGACTTTGAGAAGGGAGGGGGTTGAACGGTGAGCAGTGATGGCACACCGTTTATAATGCCCATCAGGGCCACTCCCCCCTCTTGCTTAATTATCCACCGTGTTAAAACACAGAACACTTTAGGGAAATGAGAATGTCACGCTTTCGCACTTAAAAGACGAGACGTTTCGTCACGCATGGAGAAGAAGAGGAAGCTGGGGTGGCTGTCAATCATCTCGGGGGCAAATATTTCTACACCGTGCACAGTTTGTGATGAAAAAAACATAAATGTGTAGGAAGTAGATCATGACCTAAGAGTGCGAATACTGTGAATTTCAGTTCAAATGTATGGTTGTTTGCACAGTTTGTACCTTATGCTACAGGCATGCGCTTGCTTCAATACTTGTTGATGTCTTTAAAGTCAGATTTTTAAATGCCTTTCCTAGCAAAGGTCTCGGTTTGATTCATAAGCCAATGTTGTAGGGCTATGCAATTATAGGGTATTTCAGCCATGGAGGGGACTAAGGATGTGATGCTGTTGTATGTTCACGTATGGTGATTGTTTTATTTGGTAAATCAGGAATATTAGGAATGAGGCCTATTTTTATTGCTGAGCCGCGGATAAGTGGAGCCAATAAGAGATTTGGGTGTTGTGATGAAAGACAGAGACTTAAAGCCCACTTAAACGGGATCTATAATTGCCTGTGATTCACTGTGAATTTATAGTTTGGCAGCCATAATACTTTGTAAAAATAAATCTGATTTTACAGAATACTCACTCTTGGAATGCGGCTTTTCATGAAACAAATGAAGAGTTAGATCTGAGATATTTAATGTGATCAATCTCTTTGCCATTTACGGCGAATGTGTAGTTTCCTGTCAACAGCGTGATAACCAAGCTATATCAGATTCTTTCTTGTACTGTACACTGTTCAGAAGAAATGGTCCCCACCCGGGCAGTACCCTTTAAAGAGGTCCTAATATGTACCATTACACACTAAACCTTCTGGGTTATTTGCAATGTGTACACTCTAAAAAAGTTATTTTTAACTTTTTAACTAGCTCAGATGTTAGGCTTAATTTAACCCAGAAAATGACCCATCAATTAAATGGTTAAAACAACTCAGCATTTTTGGGTAAAACAATAGGTTAAATAACAACCCAAGGGGTTGGGATCATCCATTTTTGACCCAATGCTGGGTTATTTTTTTAAGAGTTTACACATTTGGTACCAATATGTTATGTTAAAGTACTAATGTGGACTTGTTGGTACCAATATGTAGCTCTGGGGTACAAATATGAACTCTTTAGGTACAAATGTGTATTTTTGAAAGGGTACTGCCCCAGCGATAGCTAGGGACTATTTTTTGACCATGATGATATAAATATAGCATAAAATGTATTTTCTGGGTCTGCTTTCCAGTTTGAAGCGGCAAAACTTTTGTCAATCTACTACAATCTTTGTCAGAAACAATAAATTACAGGTTACTTTACGTACTTACCTTTACGTTTGTTGAAAATCGTACGAAATTCAACATGAACGCTCAAATTATAAATCATTAATTTAAAGTAATACTCCACTTTCATATAAGTAATCCTGATAATTTACTCACCCCCATGTCATCCAAGCCTTTCTTTGTTCAGTTGACAAGAAATAAAGTTGTTGTTTTTTTGTGGAAAACAAACTATTTTTTATTTTATTTTAAAGACTTTATTGGACCTCAAAAGTTCACAGTTTCAATGCACTTTAAAATTGCAGTTTCAACGCATCTTCAAAGGGCTCTAAACGATCACAAATGTGGCATAAGGGTCTTATCTAGCGAAACGATAGTCATTTTCGGCAAAAAAAATGCACTTTTAAACCACAACTTCTCATTTTGCACTAGCCGTGTGAGGCGCCAGCGTGACCTTACGTATTGCGTAATCACGTCGAAAGGTCACGCATGACGTATGCGAAACTACCACCCCAGTGTTTACATGTGTGGAGAAAGAGGACCGCTCCGCATTGTTGTATGTGAAATGATACTAATATATGTCTTTTATTTTGTTTTTAAGGAACAGTGGATTGCAAATTTGCACAGCTACTTGTGTAGCCCTAACGTTTTATGTACTTTTTTGTATTTTTATCTGTTTTTATCTTTGTGTTTGTGTTGTGTCTTTTTCTGTAGCAATTCCCTTATCTCCAAACCAAATTTCTCCCTAGGGAGACAAATAAAGATACTTTGACTTTGACTTTATTGTTTAAAATGGTCGGCAAATGTGCGTTTTACATATGTAACGCGTGACCTTTCAACATCATTACGCAATACGTAAGCTCCCACTGTTGCGTCACACGGCTAGTGCAAGACGAGAAGTTGTGGTTTAAAAGTGCATATTTATTATTTTTTTGCCGAAAATGACTATCGTTTCGCTAGATAAGACCCTTATGCCTCATTTCTGATTGTTTAGAGCCCTTTGAAGATGCGTTGAAACGGCAATTTTAAACTGCATTAAAACTGTGAACTGTTGGGATCCAATAAAGCCTATAAAATTGAGAAAAATCTTGAAATTATTTCCTCAAAAAACGTAATTTCTTCTCGACTGAACACAGAAAGACATAAACATCTTGAATGACATGGAAATGAGTAAATTTTTGTTATGAAAGTGAAATATTCCTTTAAGCTTATCAAGGAAATATTCCTTTAAAGGGACAATAAGTAGGATTTACCCCCATCTAGTGGTGAAATTGTATTTTGCATTCAAACGAATAGTGCTCTCTAGCGCCTCGCTTTTTCAAATGCGTGTTGCAACTACGGTAGCCGTTATGTACTCACTGATCTCCTTGTCCGGTTCGGCTGGTTCACATGTTCTGAATGAAAACGCGTTGCGGAAACGCGTTGGTAGGCTAGTGCTTTTTGTCCTTCTCTGCTATTATAGTTTATCAATACGGTGGAACGACATGAAAGCCTCCTTGGACTTACTCGCTCAATGTAAGTAAAGAAAAGAAATTCTAAGCTTACAAAGCAAAGTCAGATCATTGGCAGGGGTCATTTGACACCAACAAGGACATATTGATGAATAAAGACATTGATTTTGATTAATAAAACACTTAAAACCCTACTTATTGTCCCTTTAAGATTGCCCGTTTTCGTTAACTGTTACATACAGAGAAAAGCATAATTATTTTTACAAAATGATTTCAGATTGCTTAATTTATTACAGAATGCAGAATTGTCGAATCTGCTAATTGTCGACCTCCATCTTGGGGTGTTCAGTATGTATCATTCGCAAACATCGTATAGTTTGCATTAGTTTCCAGGTGCCATGCCATGTGGTATTTTATATCCGTTTTTAATTGTTGTCCCGCTGAGATTCTGCAGGATCGGACCACCTTTATGTTCTTATCCTAGCACACCCCATCATCTGTTTCTTACACATTTTCGAATCCCAAACTAGGTTGTTCGTAATTACATACGGGCCTTACAATCTATTAAGCTCATGCAGACTCTGGTACAGATTGACACTAAATCTAATTCCCAGAGTTCTCTGCTCCCGACGGGCACAGAGGGACACGTGCGAGTTTGCGCTAACAACCACGAGAGCTTCTTCTTAAAGAGACACCCAGTAATTGGTTCAGGTAGGTGACCCTCAACTAAGGTCAAGGGATGCCCAGCTTCTAATGACAACTTTTGTAGTCTCTCTACCAGACTCACTCTTTCTGCCCTGTAGACCAATTTTAGTTTTTGGCAGAGAGAAACTAAGTGAGACTCTAATAGAGACTCTTTCCGGCAAAGTCTGAAGAATCACCTTTAGTAATGGGCTTGAGGGGAAACCTTTAAAGACACCCAGACCACAAGATGCCAGCCCCTCGTATTGTCACAGAGAGAATAGATGAAAATGACTTAATTTAAACAGCAATTAATTTTATAGGTCCGGACCGAGAGCTGACACGATTGACACGATTGAAGAACAATGTAAAAAGTTTGGTATTACTGGCAGCTGTTTGCCAGTAACTTACTGTAGATTTAAATGTATGTTATTTACTGGCAACAGTTTGTACAAAGTTAAATAAACATTAACAAGTCTTTATCTTTATAGAATAAAACTAAAATAACAGTTTCATGCAACGCATTCTGGGAACCAAAATCTGAAGGAAAAAACAAAAAAGATTGATGAGGATTTCTGGTTAAGACAAAGACTTGTTAATGTTTAATGTTCATTTAATGCTCATTTAACTTTGAACAAACTGCTACCAGTAAATAACAAAAATTTTAATCTACATTAAGTTACTGGCAAAAATAGCTACAACTACAGCAAATTTTTAAGGGCATTTCTGAAGGCGGGTTGTAAATAAGTATTTTGGTAAGTTTTTATCTAAGACTAACTTCATTGTGCTGCGTACACACCAAATGCGAAGCATCGCGTTCCTTGCTCTAGATTACTTGCAGGATTTAACTTTGTGTCATGCGAATGTTTTGCTGGAATATTCTCAACTTTACGCAAATAATGCCAGTTTTTGCGGCAATTGCGTCGCCCAATTCGCGTCATTCACATTGCCCCGTGCGAGTTTGCATCTATTCACGTCTTTGCATTAACTTCGTATGTAATCTACTCGTGCGAATTGTTGAATCCGCATTTGGTGTACGTCCCATTACAGTATGTTTATACAAAATGTTTGCTTTTTCAAATATTGCAGACAAAAAACAAAAAAGAAACGAAGAATAAAGTTTGCTCAGTATCTCATGTAATTGTAAACGACAATTTCAATTCATCTTGCAAAACCAGTGCACGTAGGGGGAGCTCTTTTTATTTTTTCAAAAACATAATTTTTTCGTAAAGCTAAGCAACAATTATGCTTTTTTATTTGAGGGAAGTTTTCGAGGTCACTCTTACACTTTCCTATTAAATCTTTCGTCACAATGTATAGTTTTAAGACAAAGACTTGTTAATGTTTAATGTTCATTTCACCTGCAAACAGCTGCATAACTACAGCAAATTGTTTAGGGCGTTTCTGAATTGGTTAAAGGAAGGTTGTAAATACGTAGTTTGGTACGTTTTAATCTAAGACTACCTCCATTGTGCTGCGTACACATCAAATTGCATTCCTTGTCTAGATTACTTGCAGGATTTAACTTCGTGTCATGCGAATGTTTTGCTGGAGTTAAATATTCTCGAATAACGTGTGTTTTTGCACCAATTGCGTCGCCCAATTCGCGTCATTCACATTGCCCCGTGCGAGTTTGCATCTATTCACGTCTTTGCATTAACTTCATATGTAATCTACTCATGCAAATTGTTGAATTCGCATTTGGTGTACGTCCCATTACAGTATGTTTATACAAAATGTTTGCTTTTTCAAATATTGCAGACAAAAAACAAAAAAGAAACGAAGAATAAAGTTTGCTCAGTATCTCCTGTAATTGTAAACGACAATTTCAATTCATCTTGCAAAACCAGTGCACGTAGGGGGAGCTCTTTTTATTTTTACAAAAACATTATTTCTCGTAAAGCTACGCAACAATTATGCTTTTTGATTTGAGGGAAGTTTTTGAGGTCACTCTTACACTTTCCTATGAAATCCTCCGTCACAATGTATAGTTTTAAGACAAAGACTTGTTAATGTTTAATGTTCATTTCACCTGCAAACATCTGCATAACTACAGCAAATTGTTTAGGGCGTTTCTGAATTGGTTAAAGGAGGATTGTAAATACGTAGTTTGGTACGTTTTAATCTAAGACTACCTCCATTGTGCTGCGTACACCCCAAATCGCATTCCTCGCTCTAGATTACTTGCAGGATTTAACTTCGTGTCATGCAAATGTTTTGCTGGAGTTAAATATTCTCGAATAACGTGTGTTTTTGCGGCAATTGCGTCGCCCAATACGCGTCATTCACACTGCCCCGTGCAAGTTTGCATCTATTTACGTCTTTGCATTAACCCGCACAAATTGTAGAATTCGCATTTGGGGTGTACGCCCCATTACTGTATGTTTATACAAAATGTTTGCTTTTGAAAAGATTGCAGACAAAATACAAAAAATACAACTAAGAGTAATGTTTGCTCAGTATCTCCTGTAATTGTAAACGACAATTTGAATTCATCTTGCAAAACCAGTGCACGTAGGGGGAGCTCTTTTTATTTTTACTAAAACAGCTTTTCTCGTAAAGCTAAGCAACAATTATGCTTTTTGAATTGAGGGAAGTTTTCGAGGTCACTCTTACACTTTCCTATTAAATCTTCCGTCACAATGAAGCCTCTACAGTCAATAAACCAGTCAGCGCCTCGCGAGCACAATACGTAACGGACATCTTTAAAACCGCAAGATGAACCTTTGAATAATATTTCTACAAGCCTTTAATGATAACCTTGGGCAATACTGGTACCAGCTACACAATATCTATTGATTCCATCCAGCATGATTTCCTTGAGTAGCTTGGCTGAAATGACTTGTGTGTTTGGAACTAAGCATTTCAAACAGACTGCCGTATACCTCTGCGGCAATCAATCAGCCTTAATCCAAAACCAATTTACTCCGCCTGAAGAGGAAAATATCTTTTAATCTCTTGCCGACAATCCCTGATTGCAGTGCTGAACATCAGTTGACAGTAAAATGGAGGCTTGCTTGCGATGAAACCTCTAGTTTATGTGCTACACAAAACAGCTTTTAACAGGAATTGCGGTTGCTTGCTGTAGATACGGTGTAGGCGAACAGATGTGTCATTAGTTTGTATTAGTGAAGCTGTTCATACTCATTGTCTTGTTACTTGAGTCTGTGATATTATTGGTGTATATGTACAGACTTTTAGGGTAAAAAGTTCAAATATTCACACTGCCAAATGAACAGAATCACCCTTTTTATCGTAACTCTTAGCTGGACGATTTTGTAAACTGAAAAGAACCATCAATCCGCTTTGTCTGATGCTTTGCATTCCTGTTTTATTCCACAGCCCTAAATATAAAATTGCAATCTTTTAAATATTCATATGAACTAACTAGCACCATGCCATCTGTCGTGCAAAAAGCCTGTATACGATATCAGAGCCTTGAGTCCACAGAGACACTAAACATATTTAAAGACAGAACTGCCAACTGCAGCTTGACAATTAAATAATAAGGACATATGCACTTCACCTCACCATTTATTGTGACCGTGAAGCTTAAAGTGATAGTAAATTACCATGACAGAATGTATCTCGATAACTAAATTAAATATTGCGGCAAAGCTCGCAATGCTAAGCTAATGCTAAGTGTTGACTCTTTGGAATCATCGTATTCACTTTGTGTTGATTGCAAATAAAATATTAGTCCCGCTGACAGCAGAGGCCCAAGAACAAAACCTTGCTGTAAAGTTACAGCACTGATGATGCTGTTTTGGGGGAGGGAGGGTCGATCTCACAGTCTGTCAGCCAGTTAGATGAGGCTCTGATTTTCATCAGCGTGTATATCTGCGAGCGCTAATTGGCAAGATGAAGCGATGATTGATGTCACTGATGTTCTCATGCACTCTCGCCGCAATTTCCCACCCACACGCGTCAGTCAGTGTAATGACACGGTGTTGCTACCGTAAAAGTTGCCCTTTTGCATTGATCTGAGATCAGGGCTGTGTCGTTCTTAAAATAATTAAGCCTGTGATTCGAGGAGGGGGAGCTAAACCTTGATCAGTACACAAGAGGCACGTCCTCCGTCTGCTTTGACATTTGTGCCATCTCTTTCTTTATTCGAAACATCGAAGGACATCACCTCTCTGTTTAGTGCCATTAGCCTCTAGCTCATTCTCATCCCTAGCGCTAATTGACTCAAAAACACAGATGGTGGGTCCTCGAAATGAACTTAATGTACTGTACTCGCGGCTTACAATGGCCTCATTACAAAATTGAAATGAAATAGTGTGCGGTAAGTTCACCAGATCATGTTGGCTGTGAGAATAGAAGCACTGAGCTTTTCAAAACATACTTAGCATGAAATGAATTTTCACCGCCATCAAAAGGTTAGTCCGAAGCACCTACAGTATGTTATTCGCACAAGAAGTGAATTCACCGAATTTGGCAGATTCCAAAACGTATAGGCTACACGCATAAATGAGACATAGTCAAAGCAATACACTTATTTCCACGCTATTGAGTGCTCTCAAGGTAAGGCTATGCGAGTAATATTGAATAGAGAAATCAGTTGAAGTGGCTTTTAGGTGTCATTATTTGACTATCATTTTGGAGCAGCGAAACTCTCTGATGCAGCCTTGACTAACTTTCGTTTTTCAGTATCTTAATTGAAGGGATTCAAAGGAATCAAAGGCGATTGGCGCTTCTGTTATGGTCAATTTCGATCATGCAAAGAGAGTGGGGGTGAAAACGACGGTTAGTTAAATTAATAGTTCCCCCAAAAATCTTTTATGTTGTTCCAAACCTGTATGACTTTCTTCTGCAAAACACAAAAGAAAATACCAAACAACAGGAAAGTTGGCAACCAAACAACACTGGCACCCATTGACTGGTATGGGCAAAACAAATGAGGGTGCGCTCATACTATCCAAACCAAAGCCAGCCCGGGCATTGGACCCCCAAAGCCTTTTGATGCCTGTTTTGTTTGAATAGTGCGATCGCTCCGTAACGTGCCCAGGCACGGTTTGGTAAATCGCACCTTGGCCGACTTGCAGAGGTGGGCTCGGGTCACTTGGGAACGTGGTTCAAATGGACAGAGACGTCAATTGCGCGACCACTCAACCGCCTTCGTAAATGTGCACAGCAGGGTTACATAAATGTCTGAGCTGCACACGCAACAGATCAACTAAGCATATGATAGGCATGTAAGAGGGTTGTGCATGTCATCGCGCACCAAATCATTTAGTATTAAAAATAAAAACACAGACATTACAATGGGTTCCAGTGTTAAGAGAGCGCTTACTTCCTGTTTTCCATTGCATCCTAATAACGAAAGTGTGCCCGGGCTCGGATCGCTCAAAGTAAAGTGTGAGTGCGTGCTTCTGGAGTAGAAGGGAGGGGGGACAATCGTGCTGGGGTACGGTTTGGTTAGGAATTGATATGAGTGCAACCTGAGTTCTCTCAGAATCGTTTCTTTTCTTTTCTTCAGAAAAAAGTACAGGTGAACATTTTTTGGTAAGCTATTCGCCATATTTTACAATGGCAAGAGCGACTGCCATTTCCATTCTACTTAGCCATGGACATACATGATTGCTGCATTGAATGCTTTGGTCCGTTTCTGCAATATGTCAAAGATGGTGAAATGTATTTGTTGTCATAAGAAATTGTGAAAATTTGTTATGTTTTTGGGCCACTTTCGCCTTTATTAAATGGTAAATGGACTGCATTTATATAGCGCTTTTACAGACCAATAGCGTCTAAAGCGTTTTACAAGTTTTGCCTCACTTTCACCCATACACCAATGGTGGTGTCAGCCATGCAAGGCGCCACCCAGATCATCGGGAGCGTCTGGGTTAGGTGTCTTGGTCAAGGAGACAAGGGGATTGAACCACCAACCTTTTGATTTGTAGACAACCTACATGAACCACTGAGCCACTGCCACCCTTTATTAGATAGTATGATAGGAGAGCACAGGAAAGTTTAGGGTGGGGAGAGGGATACAAGATTGGCAAAGGACCTCGAGCTGGGATTTAAACTGAGGTTGCCAAAAGTGCGTCTGCATCATATGTCGGAGCACTGCCCACTACACCATCGGCTCTGACGTAATTTTGCGTTTTATTCAGAAATAAACACACTTCCCCGTTTACTCATATCGGTTTACATTTCAGTCGCCCTCCCTAATATGATGGTGACATTGGGATACAAGTTTATTTATGTTGGCTAGAAGGGATACAGCTACGGCCTACATCTCGTGAAATCTTGCTATTTTCATTCTAATCCAACCCCCAGACCTAACCCTAAACCCAACATTTCACATGATTTAGACATCACATTTTACCAGAACCAATGTTTTCGCCCTAATCATACTCCTAAACGTAACCTTAAACCAAACATCTCGTGAGATTTGGACATAGCTGTATCCAATCAAGCCAGCACCGTGGTCATTGTGGCGTCTTTGTAGGTGATGACATAACACACTGGTGACATCATAAAACTGTGCCAAAAATGCACCAATTAAGCACTACCTAAGCACTCGCCTTAAAGGTTTTGGCTTTTTGGGATAAGCAGACATTCCAAGGAAAAATGGGTGGTCTGGTGTTTAGATTTGCTCTAATGAGCAGTTTAGCTTCTCCAACACAGTGCTTGCTAATTATCTAATGGTCTCTGAGAGGTGGGCCTTAAGTGATGACACAGTGCAGAAGCAATCTCAATCCCCCATATGCCAGGCTAGGCTGCCTGTCTATCATATGCATGCAGTCCCCAGTACACAGAGTATTTAAATGGCATGATAAACATCTGCCAGACGTGGCACATTTGTTTCCTTTTTCCAAAATTTGGTTTCTCATGTCACACCCCCTGCAAGCTTGACGGGAATGTGTTCTGGCATAAACCTGCAAATTAGGCGTGCAGTTTTTTTGCTGGTTCAAAGCCACCCATTGAGGCTTTTCTCCCTGATATACTGTAGTACACGGCGCCGAAAAGGGGGTTGATGTACGAGCCTTCCTCTCTTTTTGTGTTTTTCTCCATGTTTTCGCGTAGGAGCGCAAGAGTCCCCTCCTTTAAGTTTTAATTGGCTGCTCTTTTTGCATGTCAAGGGACCCAGTGGAATAGTTACTAATCCTCCAGTGATGATCAGACCCCGATCCTGTTCTCGGGAGGGGTGGAAAAACAGGCATTTTACAATCCCTCCTCTCACATCTCGCTCCATTGTACTTGAAATGGTTCAGATGTATCTTCACAGTAGCCCGATTTTAACGCATGAGGTGCTCCTTCTTCAAACGTGCAGAATTATCGGCTATAAAAACAACTGGAATCTAAGAGTATCTTCTTGAAATCTGTAAACACGTGAAAACGGATGTTAACAAACATTTATGTGTCGTTTAAAATCCAATTCGGAATAGCTTCTTTTGTGTATCAATCTTAAGGTCACATTCGGAATTACGTTTTTATAGTTATAGGGACACGACAGCCACGTAAGTTCAAGTTCACAATATTATTTTGCCTTTCAGTTTTGTTGACACTGTATATGCATAAATGTCTATTCTTTTTTTTGCGTCTCATTAGTTCAGACAATCAACTTTAATAGCTACATTCAGTTGTGACGGAGGAAGTCACCCATCATCATCACGTCGATGACATTATTACAAGTACCAACCAAAGTAGAGTCGACACACCGAATACTGTCTACATTGTCCGAACAAACAGATCAGATTTCATCGCTCGTAAAACGACAGCGTGGACCCCGCTCCTTAAGATTCAATTTAAAAACCGAATCAAATTTATGTGCGGCGCGAACAAAGCCATAGACGTAAAACACGAAAAAGTAATCTGGTATGTTGGGACCGAACGGTTAAGCCTTCCCAGCTCAGGACCCGTGCACGGCCCATTATTTTCCAATATCAAGCTTTGTTTCTTTGAGGATTCTTTCTCGTCACGATAGGAGAAGCAATATTGAAAATGGAAGTGGATGCACATCCGAGGCACGGTGCCCACCAAATTGGACGCAGGAAACTGAAGCCCATGCACTGGCATCTCATCAAATGGCTCATGAGGCCTTAAAATTTTTTTTTACTAAAGCGATTTGCGCATCCTCTGTGCGGAGATGAACACCACCCTGGCTAAGCCCCGACGAATGCTTATAAGAGAAAACTGTTTGGGAGTGATTTCCCATTTGGATTCAGCTCGGATAAGCAGTTTTAAATTGCAGCAGGACTTATATACCATTGACTACATTACAGAGTCCGCCAGGCCGCAATATTGCATCACCTGCTCATTGTCTGATCTCAGAATACAGCTGAAAAAAATAAAATAAAAATAAGGTTGGCAAGAAGCGAATGTACCCATTTGAAAAGAGTACAAAGTATATCACAAACCGTAGAAGTTCTTGAAGGTGAGGTTAAACTAAATTTTAAAGGTTGTCCGTATTTGTAAGATTGAGACGTTGAATGAAAGAGGCGCATTGATAAAAGGTCTGATTGATCTTTTTACTTGGGGAATGCCATCTATCCAATCCATTGTGATGTTCTTTGGGTTTTCGGTCTCTGAGTGATTCTCAAACGCACCGTCGTCATGAGGGAGGGTGGAGGAGATATTTAGCAGCAGCTAGGGACCAAGTGTTCTTTCTGGCAAAGTCGAAAACTGAATGTGAGATTCTTGAATGTGCTGAAAAAAGAAAAGCGCCCAGAACACAAAACATGCGATATGAGTTTTTGATTCGCTCCACGAACTTGAGCACCACACTTTTTTGTAGTTTGTTATGCTCTTGCGATTTGGGATAGTAGGACTTGCGTGATTTACTTTTTCAGCGCCATTGTAAATATTGTCAGTATGCATATCTTTGTCTAGGATATAGCAAGATTTTGGAAAAGTACTATGTGTTGCCATTCATCCAAGCAAGCAATAGCCATAATTTCACCAAGTTAGTTAACTATATACCCAATATAGTCGGCTATGAGTAACCCACTTCTAGCCAAAATAAACTTTTTTTCATGATGTTACATGATGTTTTTGCAAAAAAAAATTTTTTGATCGTATAAATTTTCACTGGCAGCCAAAATGTTTCCTTGTTTTAGCATCGATGTCTGGGCTGTTTTTAGACGTGCCTATATCCCATACTCTGAAAAAAAAAAGATTAATTCAATTTACAATTTTTTTTTAAGGTAAGTGGTTGCAATCAATTTATTTAAGCTACTTTTAATCAAACAAACAAAAAAATAAAAATAAAATAAAATAAAAAACTTTTGTTTAAATGTAGCTTATAATAAATTGATAAAATAAATTGATTGTGACTACTTACCTTAAAAAACTTTTTTCAGTGTATACAGCAAAAAATATATTTTTAAATATATTTCAAAATATGCAAAAAATGGCCAATAAATATATTTGCTGAAATGTATTTTGGAATATGTTTAAAAAATTTATTTTTTCACCAGCCATTTTTTGTATAGACTGTTTCATAGGACGCACGTGCGTTGACGTGATACGCGTCTGGTCCAAACTTTACTTCCGGTTTCAGTTTTTTTAATGGTCTGACTAGTTGCTAAACTGAACTCTTAAACAAATACCTGGTCGAAAATAACAAATGTTTTGGTTTCCTAGGTAATCTAGGTGTTGTTTATTTTGCTTGTTATATAAATAAACTACATTTAAAGTACTTTTTTGTTATTTATTCTTCGCGGAGTTTACCGGAAGTTACGTGATGACCATGAAAGCCGCTTGTTCATGTTGTTACTGCTGAAACCGTCTATATTTTGAAATATATTCTAAAAATAAATACATTTTAAAACATAAAAAATATATCTATCGTACTATATGTACTGTGTTTTATGTTATGAACCTGTAAACATTACCGTCTTAAAAAGATTAAAATTGTATATATTTTTAACTTTAAAATATACTAAAATTTATTTGTATTTAGCATGTATTTTAAATATATTTTGTCAAAGAATACTTTTTTGCCCTATGGAATGTAAAATTAAAAATGTAATTTTGAAATATATGTTGATATATGAAGGTTAAAACTAAATATATTTCCAAATTCAAAAATATATTTAAATGAGCATAACATTCTACAAAATTTATTTCGCAAATATTTAAAATATATTTCTGGCCAGAGAAATGTTTTTTTTTTGCTGTATGGGTATCAGACGAATATGATGAATAATCAATTGTTTGGAGATTGATAATCATTTCTAAGTGGTAATTTTGTGTGGGTTTTTTTCAGTATGGACCTGCAAAACGTAACTATAAAGTCAATAGTACAACTTCAGCCTAAATGTTAGCATATAGCATTAACTATATAGCGCTAACTCAGCAGTAACAACTTTGTTTTTAGCATGGTAACAACATTGTACTTCATTTAATGTGTAATTTAATGTTGGGGGTGTACATCTGGACTGTAACGTCACAGTTAGTTTTATGTTGAGATTTGCCTGTTTTTCAGCAATCTTTTGCATGCACGAAGTTTACAGGAGGTGGAGGAAACTATCGCATTTGAAGCTCACAATATATCATTACCATGTACAGAGCTCATATTATTCATGTATGCCTACGTCAATACAGTTTTACATTCTATTGCACCTTTAAATGCCAAATTGCTTGATTGGAATATATGTCTGAATAAATACAATTGATGCACACATAGTACGTTTATCGGCACACATTTAAAAGCCTGGAAAATTATAACAGAAATGGTTATTCATAACCGTAAAGGTTTATATACAATATAGCACACTGTCTGTATAGTAGGCCTTTTTCGAAGTTATGCATTATCCGGATATGAGTAAAATGGAAATCAGAGCCTACATATTCTTTGCAATCTAAAAGGGGTGTGAGATCCATCCATCACAACAACAAGTACCCCTAGTGGTGTTTAAACATAACCGGAGTCAGAACCAAGCGAAGACTTACTCCACATCCTGTGTATTAATGCCTTTGTGCGGTAGAAGACACGATTGCTGCCTTTGAGCACTTCAATCTCCATTTTTATGTGAAGGCCTGGTCCACTTTAAGACCAACGCTGCTGACTCAGTTTCTTCCTTTTCGAGATTGTTTTCTTACTCTCTGTTTAAAACAGATTGGTTCAAACTTGCTGGAATCGTTGAATTTTTTATGTTTATTTATCCTTTGCTGTGCTGAAATAGTTTCGATTTCGAGATTTCCTGCATTAAGGGACTGTGAAATTGGTTGGCTGCGAGTCTACAGCTGGTTATTAGCACTGAATGTTTAAAAATGTAAGTAATTTTCATCAGTAGACATGAGACCATTACACAAATGAGAGGAAAGCAATTCCTGCGATTCAAAACAGGAACTTTACGGCATATTGAAGAAAAGCAGTGTACAGTAAATACATTTATTCTGACACCGAATGGTTTGTGTAAACATCGTTTTATGTGGAGAAAAATATCTAAAAATGCAAACCTAAATTTGGCACCATGTTGGTTGTGGGGGTACACCTGTATGCCACCACATAATAGACTTGTTTGTGGGTTTCCAGTCTGCCTCCATGAAATGAGTTTCAATCTCGTCCACACTTTCTTGTGTCCTTCAGTCAAACGCATTCTCCTCCAAACCCGGCATAATCTTCCCGTTTGCGAGGGCAATGCTCAACTCCAAAAAGGGGTCGCCTCAAAATAATTGCTTCAAATAAATGAGCTCTTAAAGGTCCATTAGCCCAGCCTCTTCCTCGGCTAATAGCGTTCGGTGATATCAAAGATTGCTGGAAGGGGGCCTTGCCACAGAACAGATGGGGCCATCCTCTCCTCGCTGTAAATGAGAATTCTGAATGGATCCCATGCCTTCATCATTACCTGGGCCTCCTGATAAAAAGGATTCGAAACCTCTCAGATTATGTCACGGTTCACAAAAGTAAATGCCCTTCACTTGGTTCAGTCAATCATTTTAGTGCATTTAGATGTAATTGCATGCACAAGTGTGCGAAGATGTGTGTGGGGAGGGCCTGAACTGTTTCTATCCGTGCACAGGTGCATCCAAAGTTCTTCACGCTTAACAAATATTTGTTTAGTAATATTACATTTCTTTACAGAGTTTTTTACACTTGATTATAGGTTCCCATGATGCACCGAATACAGATTTTGATATGATGAGCCACACACATGACACCCCAAACACATATTTAGTTTTTTTGCCTACTCGGAAGAGGCATTGTTTAGCCTGGGCTGTGTTTGGAAGTTTAATGGACGTCTATTAAACGCATAATTGCTTTGACTCCACCCCCTGCCCCTTCAATACTGTTTACTTTTTTGTACATTTGCCCTTTTAGGTCTATACCGCGGAACAATTTTACCACTAACACGAGTATTACTGTGAGTGCTAGTGGTTCCTGTTTACTAAAACCTGATAAGTGAACTCAACTCAAAACATTTGAGGAAACCAATCGCCTCAAAACATTTAAGTTTTAAACACAAACATATAAGTACTGTGAACTTAAATATAAGTGCATATGTGCATATAACTCAATATATTTAAGTTCACAGTACTGATTTGTGTTTATAAACTTAAATTGTTTAAGTCAGTCGGAGAGTTAACTGTAACTTTGTTATGACAGTTTTTATTCATGTTTGTGTCGCATTTGGGTTTATTTCATTTATTTTTGGGCATTTTTTTTTTTTTTTATAAAATCAACAGTGATTACAAGGTGTCTGGTTTGTTTTATTTTTTATAATTGGTTGTGTATTCAATTTTTTACTTTACTTTACTTAACTTTACTTTCGTTTAATAAAATCAACAGTGATTACAAGGTGTGGTTTGCTTTATTTTTTATTTTTTATTATTGATCGTGTATAAAATTTTTTACTTTACTTTACTTTACTTTACTTTACTTTACTTTACTTTACTTTACTTTACTTTACTTTACTTTACTTTCGTTTAATAAAATCAACAGTGATTACAAGGTGTCTGGTTTGTTTTATTTTTTATTATTGGTTGTGTATTCAATTTTTTACTTTACTTTACTTTACTTAACTTTACTTTCGTTTAATAAAATCAACAGTGATTACAAGGTGTGGTTTGCTTTATTTTTTATTATTTATTATTGGTCGTGTATAAATTTTTTTACTTTACTTTACTTTACTTTACTTTACTTTACTTTACTTCCGTTTAATAAAATCAACAGTGATTACAAGGTGTGGTTTGCTTTATTTTTTATTTTTTATTATTGGTCGTGTATAAATTTTTTTTACTTTACTTTACTTTACTTTACTTTACTTTACTTTACTTTACTTTCGTTTAATAAAATCAACAGAGATTACAAGGTGTCTGGTTTGATTTATTTATTTTATTTAATTTTTTATTTCATTTATTTTTGGGCATTATTTTTTTGGGGGGGGCGTTTATTAAATTTTTTTTATAAAATCAACAGTAATTACAAGGTGTCTGGTTTGATTTTATTTATTTTTGTGCATTTATTAAATTTTATTTTGTTTTTTGTTTTACTTTTTTATTATTTTAATTTTATTTTTAATAAAATCAACAGTGATTACAAAGTGTCTGGTTTGATTTATTTTTTATTATTGGGCGTTTTTTACATTTTATTTTATACTTTACTTTACTTTACTTTACTTTACTTTACTTTCGTTTAATAAAATCAACAGTGATTACAAGGTGTCTGGTTTGCTTTATTTTTTTATTATTTATTATTGGTCGTTTATAAATTGTTTTACTTTACTTTACTTTACTTTACTTTACTTTACTTTACTTTACTTTACTTTACTTTACTTTACTTTACTTTACTTTACTTTAATAAAATCAAGAGTGATTACAAAGTGTCTGGTTTGATTTATTTTTTATTATTGGGTGTTTATTACATTTTATTTTATACTTTACTTTACTTTACTTTACTTTACTTTACTTTACTTTACTTTACTTTACTTTCGTTTAATAAAATCAACAGTGATTACAAAGTGTCTGGTTTGCTATTTTTTATTATTTATTATTGGTCGTTTATTAAATTTTTTATTTTACTTTACTTTACTTTACTTTCGTTTAATAAAATCAACAGAGATTACAAGGTGTCTGGCTTGATTTATTTATTTTATTTTATTTTTTATTTCATGTATTTTTGGGCATTTTTTTTGGGGGGGGGCCTTTATTAAATATTTTTTTTATAAAATGAACAGTAATTACAAGGTGTCTGGTTTGATTTTATTTATTTTTGTGCATTTATTAAATTTTATTTTGTTTTTTGTTTTACTTTTTTATTATTTTAATTTTATTTTTAATAAAATCAACAGTGATTACAAAGTGTCTGGTTTGATTTATTTTTTATTATTGGGCGTTTATTACATTTTATTTTATACTTTACTTTACTTTACTTTACTTTACTTTACTTTACTTTACTTTCGTTTAATAAAATCAACAGTGATTACAAGGTGTCTGGTTTGCTTTATTTTTTTATTATTTATTATTGGTCGTTTATAAAAATTTTTATTTTACTTTACTTTACTTTACTTTACTTTACTTTACTTTACTTTACTTTACTTTCGTTTAATAAAATCAAGAGTGATTACAAAGTGTCTGGTTTGATTTATTTTTTATTATTGGGTGTTTATTACATTTTATTTTATACTTTACTTTACTTTACTTTACTTTACTTTACTTTACTTTACTTTACTTTACTTTACTTTCGTTTAATAAAATCAACAGTGATTACAAAGTGTCTGGTTTGCTATTTTTTATTATTTATTATTGGTCGTTTATTAAATTTTTTATTTTACTTTACTTTACTTTACTTTCGTTTAATAAAATCAACAGAGATTACAAGGTGTCTGGCTTGATTTATTTATTTTATTTTATTTTTTATTTCATGTATTTTTGGGCATTTTTTTTGGGGGGGGGGCGTTTATTAAATATTTTTCTTTATAAAATCAACAGTAATTACAAGGTGTCTGGTTTGATTTTATTTATTTTTGTGCATTTATTAAATTTTATTTTGTTTTTTGTTTTACTTTTTTATTATTTTAATTTTATTTTTAATAAAATCAACAGTGATTACAAAGTGTCTGGTTTGATTTATTTTTTATTATTGGGCGTTTATTACATTTTATTTTATACTTTACTTTACTTTACTTTACTTTACTTTACTTTACTTTACTTTACTTTACTTTACTTTACTTTACTTTACTTTCGTTTAATAAAATCAACAGTGATTACAAGGTGTCTGGTTTGCTTTATTTTTTTATTATTTATTATTGGTCGTTTATAAAATTTTTTATTTTACTTTACTTTACTTTACTTTACTTTACTTTACTTTACTTTCGTTTAATAAAATCAAGAGTGATTACAAAGTGTCTGGTTTGATTTATTTTTTATTATTGGGTGTTTATTACATTTTATTTTATACTTTACTTTACTTTACTTTACTTTACTTTACTTTACTTTACTTTACTTTCGTTTAATAAAATCAACAGTGATTACAAAGTGTCTGGTTTGCTATTTTTTATTATTTATTATTGGTCGTTTATTAAATTTTTTATTTTACTTTACTTTACTTTACTTTCGTTTAATAAAATCAACAGAGATTACAAGGTGTCTGGCTTGATTTATTTATTTTATTTTATTTTTTATTTCATGTATTTTTGGGCATTTTTTTTTATATTTTTCTTTATAAAATCAACAGTAATTACAAGGTGTCTGGTTTGATTTTATTTATTTTTGTGCATTTATTAAATTTTATTTTGTTTTTTGTTTTACTTTTTTATTATTTTAATTTTATTTTTAATAAAATCAACAGTGATTACAAAGTGTCTGGTTTGATTTATTTTTTATTATTGGGCTTTTATTACATTTTATTTTATACTTTACTTTACTTTACTTTACTTTACTTTACTTTACTTTACTTTACTTTACTTTACTTTACTTTACTTTACTTTACTTTACTTTACTTTCGTTTAATAAAATCAACAGTGATTACAAGGTGTCTGGTTTGCTTTATTTTTTTATTATTTATTATTGGTCGTTTATAAAAAAATTTATTTTACTTTACTTTACTTTACTTTACTTTCGTTTAATAAAATCAAGAGTGATTACAAAGTGTCTGGTTTGATTTATTTTTTATTATTGGGCGTTTATTACATTTTATTTTATACTTTACTTTACTTTACTTTACTTTACTTTACTTTACTTTACTTTACTTTACTTTACTTTACTTTTAATAAAATCAACAGTGATTACAAGTTGTCTGGTTTGATTTATTTTATTTCATTTATTTTATTTCATTTATTTTTGGGAGTTAATTTAATTTAATTTAATTTTTATTTTTGGGCGCTTATTACATTTTTACTGACAGTCACATTTACCAGCAAAACTCACACAATTGTGCATTTCTGCGACAGATGTATTGCATAGGTATGCTAATATACTTATGAGTATTACCAGGAGTGTGCATAAATGCAAATATGTCACTAATTTTAACAATCAATTGCCAAATTTGCATAGATTCTCCGCCAGAGGCATATCATACTCTCTGCATAGATAGTTTCGCCAATTTGATGCCCATCCAAGTTCGGAAAAAAACACTTTCACACTAACCAAACAAATCCGGCGACTTAGTTCGGCAGTGAAAGCTTTCACTTTTCCAGAATACATTTAATACACTGAACACCGGGCAAACAAATTCATTCTTTCCCTTTAGAAGATGTAATTTATTTAACCTCTGACAGATTTGGATCGTATTAGAACAGAAGCAGAGGGAAAAAAATCTCTTTTTTGAGGGAATGCATTTTTCATTTGCCACATCCGTGTTGCATTTATAAATGCAACAGAATCATTAGCGTGTTCAAGCAGTTGTCAAACTGGTCGAACATCACTCAGCCTCTCAAGTGACCGATAAATTTCTTTGGGCGTCTTCTTTCCAATCAGAATTTAATCTGTTAGCTGCCCTCTCTTTCCTCTAGGTGTGTGAGTTATGTTTTTTGGGGGAATGGGGGGTGTATTGGTCTCCTGGGGTCAACACCCACGTTTCCTCCCTGCGACCAATCAAAAGTACTGATCTAAATATCCCGAGGCCCTCTTCGCCTCACTCCTCCTGTACCAAAAGCACATTAATTTGGCTCCGAATATTTCATAACGCATCCTCAGACAGATTTGAACTTTGTTGACATAAACGCACAGGAATGAATGCGTGTGCATGTGTGTGCATGCAAGAGAGAATGAGAGACATTTAAAATGTGCTTTTAATGAGAAAAACAAATAGCATTTCAAGAAAGCGTCACGAGAGAGAAGAGGCCGGATGACAGCGCTGCGTGTGACCGTAAGCGTGTGGGGGCAATGTGGGAAGGAGAGGGGTAATGATTTTTTTTACAATTTCCCAGGGTGTAGTTAGAGAAGCAACAGAAGGCGGCCCTGGCAGAGTTCTCGGCTTCGATTATGTATACTCTTTTATTCAATCATTGCATCTCTCTGAGCCTGACATTTGGTCAATAGTGCAATCTTCTAGTGATCAGAAAACGCCAGACAGCCCGCCGCACAGAATTCCATTAGTTTTGCTTTCAGTGGATGCACTTGAACAAGATAACTGCATGGAGCGACACATGGACTGATTCTTTTCTCGCACTTATTGAATAGGGAACATCATATAAATGAGATATTTGAATTGGTCTTCTCATACTCTGAATGTTGTTTTCAATCTCTCTCTCTCTCTCACTCTCTCTCTCTCTGTTGCTGGGTCTCGTTTTATCAAATATATATACAGATGATAGAGAGAATTTTAAATAAATGCAGATTTAAAAAGAAAATGGCAATGGTGAATTCCTCTTTTAAAGTATTTTTATAAAATTCTGTTCTAAGTGTTTTTGATTTGTTGAAGTGATTTGTGTTACATTATATGCTCAAAAATATGCCAAAAAAGTTTATAAAGTCCTTGATATTAAATTCAAACATTTTTATATTCAGAATTTATATCCAAAGAATATTTTCATCTTGTGTGAAAGACATGTTTTGAGGCAATTGAGCCACCCAAGCAAATTCGCGCCGATAGGGTGCCGAAGGGATGACGTATTTTTCGATGCCAACGTGGAAGTTAGCGGGACACTGGTTCCCTCACAAAAAGCCCATACATTTTTCCCATAAACTTTTGGATTGTCGTAAAAAATAAGCTTTGTGTTTAACAAAAGTTTTTGACATTAAGAGCCGTTCACATTATAACGATAACTATAACTAAACCAAAGTCTTAAAACTTGTTTTATTTTAAAAAGAAAAGCTCAAGTTCACACTTTATAACGATAAAGATAGAAGGAATGATATCGTTGGAATCACTTGCTGAGTGTATTTTTTCCAACTGATAAATTATAAACCAATACAACATGATCTCGCAGCAATTTTTGTTAAAGTCACAAAGTTTTTTATTAATTTATTAATGTCCATGGCACGAAATTAACCTTGATTAATCTTGTGCATTGAGCACAGGTCTTTTTCGTGTCACTCGGCACAAATTTCCATAAATAGTTGTAGTGTCCGTGGCACGACTTGTTAGTATTGTATGTATTGTATTTGAATTTTTTCCCTATTTGTAAACCATTGTCGCTTGGGGTTAGATTTGGGGTTTGAATGTACTTTTATGTATTGGTTTCTACATGTTTTTTTTCCGCTTTTTAAACTATTCTCATCTGGAGTTGGGGTTAGAGTTGGGGTTTGGATGTCTAAAAATTAGGGCCGGACTTTAACGCGTTAATTAAGATTTATTAATTACACAAAAAATAACGCGTTAAACATTTTTAACGCATTTTAATCTCACTTATTTTTGCACCGCGGAACATTTCTCATTGGATGAGTTTCGGCGGACCGATTATACTGGAGCACCAAGTAGCGTTCATGACTTCAGACAACAACAAACCACAGTTAACATGAACGAAGAAGCTGATGAGATCGCTTTGGTTGGCCCCCATGGATGGGAAATTCTTTTATAAAAAACGAACGGATGGAAGCGTCGATAAGAGCATGGTTGAGTGTAAGCTATCCAACAAGAAATTCACATATCACCACAGCACATCGAGCCTCAAGTATCATCTCAATGCAAAACATATAGCAGCTAGCGTGGACGTTAGCCCGACTCCGGGTACAACGAGTGGATCTGTCTGTCAGTCAGTCTGGAACTAAATTGTAATTGATTGTCATTCATTAAACATTTGACCCAACAACAAAGAAAATACATTAGTACAAAACACAGTAGGATACAAAAAATGTAACAAAAGCTATAATAATATGCTTAAAAAAGCTCCTGTGGCATTTAAATGAAAGATGAATTGCTTTCATAAAAGCAGCTTATAGTGGAAGGTTCTATTAAGATCCCATACATCCTATAGTATTCAATCGCAACGCCAGCCTTGAGATTTAAATGAGGCCACCTCGGCACAAAGCAACGAAAATAGAGGTGAAAGTAGTTTTTAGTTACGACATACGTTGAATGAATGGAGGTCATGCTTTAACCATCATTTGTTGAGCCTGCGCGCACCAGCTTACAAAACCTCAATGCATCCGCCAGTTGTTGTTGTTACATTCCTGTTAACAGCTTTCATACCATGCTTTGACCTGCAGTACGGAGCTCAGATTAACCCTACAGGTTTGATGACAGCTGAGGTTTGTAGGGAGTTGGTGATTATTTTTGACATTTTTAATAATTTACTGCCGTCATCGTCTCTCTTTCTCGTCTTTGCACCGCTTCGGACATTGCTCGGGAGAGTCTCTGCAGATTATCACTGTGTGAATATTTCAAGAAAACAACATGAATAAATTAATGACCCGCAGCTATTGTACATGTCTCGTGAACTTGGACAATGCTATAAAGGCTTTCGCATGCTTTTTATTTATGAAATACTTTTTTATTGCATTAAGCACTAAGCATCATTTCATTTATTGATTTAATTACTCTTTTCTATTTATATTGTACTTTTAATATACTGAATACGATCTCTGCTAGAAAAAAGAGATTCATTATTTAAAACAGACAGGCCGGCACCATATGCCACACTGTAATTATTAAATCAGTTTCTATCTTAAAATAATAGGTCACCCCCCCAAAAAAAAATTGTCATATACAGTCATTTATAGGGATGCACAATGCCAATACCGATATTTGATTGAATTGTTTTCAACTTTTCAATGTGCGCCCTCCCCTTATACAGTAGGTAACACTTTACTTGAAAGACACATGAACATGAAGGAGATTTTATGCACGTTTATGACAACTGTCATTAAGTGTCATTTGTTCAGTTATGTCATTTATAATGCAAAGATGACATTGTTTGAGTAGTCTTTGTTGTGACAACTTAACATAAACCAATACATCCTAATGCGGCTTTCACAAAGGGTGCAGTGTGCGCTGCGCTCGCCGCTGTGTTTTGCACAGCCAAGTGATTTGTGCTCTGATGGCCAGACCAAATTAGGCGGGGTTTTCAATAAATTACTACAGTGTTTATATTTGCGTTAAATAGTTGATGAGGAATACAGAGATTGATGTTGCCCGTCTCCATTTCACGTAACTTTAAGCTGCCTACCTACAACAAGCTGCTTGACTTAAAACACACCTGGCATGCCAACTTGAATTGCTACGCATTTCCATGACACGGCTTTCCTTCCGATGTCTCTGTAGGAGCATAAACTTGTATTATAAAGCTACAGGAATTCAGAATATAAGCTTTTCATCCATTTTGCTTGTTTGGATGCCCCGTTTCTATTGGCCGCGCGGGTAATCGTCACAGAGCGCAGCGCAAAAATGTAACTATTTTGAACTTTGTCCCCTGCGCTCGCGCTTTGCTCGACGTAAGAACAAACCGCCCTCGCGCGGCGCAAGCCATTGAAATGAATGGGTTTCATAACGCACACCGCGTCCTATGTGAAAGCCGCATAACTTGTCATAAATCTGTCATAAACACGATAATTATCAAACTTAAGAAACTACCTAGCTTTATGGGTTAACATTGCATTAAACTGGCATTTAAATATCATTAAGTGTTAATACTCTGTCAAATAGTTTTATAACAGCATTATGAATATTTTTCTTGACCTCAACTACAGTGGTGCAAATTGAACATTAAAATGTTAAATAATTTTAAATAACTTAACAAAATGCAGCAGACAGATCAAAAGATTATACTTAACTTTTTGTTTGTGCACAATACATAAAAAACTGACAACTAACAGGACTTGTGTTCTGAAATTTTCTGCCATAAAAGAAAAAAAAATAACAAAATATTTAATGAATTAATTTAATGTAATTAACTGTTTTTGCAGCAATAAGGCCCAGATTTGAATTTTGATTAAAGATTATAAGGGAACATGATTTTTTTAAATAATGAAGCTCACGGATAAGTCTTTCATTTGTAAAAAAAAAACAATATTCCAAAATATTTCTTCCCAATTTTATTGTGACATTAAAATAAACAAGAAATTGAAAAATTCTTATGCATTTTTTTTCCATATTATGAGAGGGACCACATGGTCCAAAAAATGCATAAAAACATTATAAAATTAATTCAAATGACAGGTGTACTACATTCCACACCATATTATAGCTTTCATTATAAAGAAACCTCTTTCCTAACATAGTAAAAATAAATGTTCCATGAGGGCGAATGAATAATAAAAGGATTTTACTTTTTGGGTGAATTATTACTTTTAACATTTACACCTCTCTTATGCGCCCCCCAAATCTGCTTGCTTTAACCTGAGATGCTAGCACTTTTAAATGTATATTAACTCTTTTGTGCTTGCCAGAAATAGAAAACAAATTCCAGCGGGCACCGAAACATGGCTGTGCACCTTGACTCTGAATTAACTCCAGTCACTGTATACACAAGAAGTAGTGGGGAGTGTAAATCTCAACATCTAGTTTTTATTCGGAAGGTTCAACCTTTACATTTTAAGCTTACATTTCCATTCGCAGGCACACGCACATACCTGTGCATGCGAGCAGACTGAATTATATTATTTTTATGGAGTGCTGTCATTCAGATCAGGCCATCTTGTCCAATCACATTTCTCTTTAACTCAATGGAAACATTTAGCTCTATACCACTGCAGACAAGTTAGATGAACTTCAAAAGTCAACACTCATCACGATCGGTTTCCTATTAATATGACGTATTTCGCTGGTTTGTGCCTCATCTAGCAATAATTCGCTGCTCATAGATAAAAGTGTTAATCTACTGTATAATCATAATCCCTCTAGGTGGCCTGCAGGGAGATACGAGTCCTAGTTACGATAAAAAACGCTGACACCAGAATTATTTTATCATCTCATTTCAAAGTTGAGAAAATTAACTTTACGTCAGACAAAGAAAGAGTCCGATTTAGACCTCAGAAGTGTGATGCTATTTTTTAAAGCAAAAATTACAATTGAGATTTTAGTATTACAGTTTCCAGCAAGCAGTTTTGCATTTAATAGCCATCCAAACTGTAAAAAAATATGGACGTAGTGTCCTTGACGTCACCCATGAAAAGCATTTTTGAAGCCCAAAGTCAGCATCTTGACAGCTCGTCACTTACGGAAATGGGCAAAAAGGAGACGTGGGTGGACCTGAGGTGCCTGGTTGATAAACCACGCCTGCCTACCTCGATGTAGTAACAGCACCTGTCACTCAAGTGGCCACACCCTTAATTATGCAGAACTTTAATGCTTAATATAATTTAAAAAGATGCATTACAAAAATAAACTGCAATTCATTGGCTGGCCACTGGAGGCTGGCTCTAAAAGGGAGTCAATTTCCATAGCCCTCCATGTTAAAATGCCCAATTTTACAGCAGAAATAAATGTGTTTAGAGCCTGGTACAAAAAGTGTTTTTGGTCTGTATAGCTAATTTTGCCCTTCATGACAACTGTGAGTGGTGTGAATTTTTTTGTAACTCATCCGTTTAAATTATATTAAGCCTTAAAGTTCTGCATAATTAAGGGTGTGGCCATTTGAGTGACGGGTGAACTGTTACTGCTGTCATTAGAGTCGAGCTAGGTGGGCGTGGTTTCAACAACCAGCCCCCAGCTTCACCCACGTCCCGCCTCGTTACAATTTTCGGTTATCCACAAGTGATGCGCGGGGAAGATGGCGACGGCAGGCACCACCTACTTTAAGCTTCAAAAAAGCTCTTCACAAACCTATGGGTGACGTCACGGATACTACGTCCATATTTTTTTACAGTCTATGGTCTTACACAGCCCAGACGTCTACGCTAAAACTTTAATAGACGTCTAACTATAACCCAAAATAAATGAAATAGATAAATGAAGCCTGTTATCTTTGCTTACATGATAGAATAAAAATCACAAGTTATGTGAAAACGGGCCTATAGATTTGATGGGGCCCGTGGTTCACGAAGGTGCATTATCATTCATATTAAAAATAAAACCCATAGTGCCACTTATTTTTTTCTGACACAATCTCACCGGTCAATCAATAATGCATCCCAAAGTTCAATTTAAGATGGATGGATATTCTTCATCCCGCACACAATATTCAACGCGATAGCGCAGTTGTTGGCCGAGACAGAGTTACCCGACGTTAATCAGATGCTAAAGAGTGAGCCGCGACCGGGCCGGCAGATATTCGTGTGCAAGGGAGATGGCTTAATATTACAGGGAGCATTAATGGAAGAGGAAAGGTAAGCAAATATCTAGCGAGATACCTGCTATCAAGCAGTTAAACAATTTCCCAAACAGCCCGCATGTCAATAATGCGACTGCCCTCAGCAGTTGGGAAAGTTCTGCTTTATTGCCGATTTACATAGAAATTGCCTTATTTTAGACTCAATAGGTTTTTTTAATACATTATCTGCCACTGTGTTATCTATAAGATGGTAGGGTTCTGATTGAATTTATACACAATGAGTGCTGAAAGGCCGTTTAAGGTCCAAGGGTTCTTTATCTGTCATTAATCTAATTAAAACGTCAGGTGAAATCACAGCCAACGTATTGATGTAAATAAAGCACAGACGCATTACTATACAAAATGATTATTGATAGCAATGTGATGTTGGATTTTTTTCCTCCCCGTAGCTTGCGCACAGACCATAAGAGTAATTATTATTTCAGGAGAACAAATATCACCCCTTGGGCTCCAATTATTTTCATGCATTGTCTCCAGTTTCTGACTAGGTCTGGTTGTTTTGCCTTTGTTCTTTATTTATTTTTTTATAGTTTATCTTTTGGGTTTTTGTTTTTCTTTATCTCGGTGGGTTCGTACAACTTTAACCCTTCGCTTTGTTGCAAAGGTAGTAGAGGTAAATACGAAGTCAAATATTATTTTGAAAGAGTAACAAACAACTAAATATATTAAATCCCAAACGCACGTAATAGTAAACAGCAACTTTGTTAAACAAGCACAGAAATATTGAACACATTTTTACACTATATATATATTTTAAACAAATTGTCAAAAAATGGTCCCTAGCTATCACTGGGCCGGTATCCTTTCAAAAAGTGATAATGGTACCTCAAAGGTACACATTGCTACCAAATATATACGTATTTGTACCTAAATGTTACATATTAGAATGTATTGCTTCACAATATTACATTGGACCAGTGCTGTAAGTTTGGGGTGGGACTTCCTGTTTGAAATCAGTTTCATCATTTGGTAGCTTAACCTGATTTTGCCAAATGAGAGATGTTTCTGTGTTAACATAGTTTCTGTTGAAAAATCGTAACCATAACTAACCATTACTGTTTGTAAGCCTAAACTTCACATTAACTCTTTCCCCGCCATTGACGAGTTATCTCGTCAATTAAGAGAAAACATTTGCATAAAAAAACATGTTCCTGATGAGGTTTAATTAATGTTAACACTGCGATGATTCACTAGATGGCGCACTTACCCGATTGATAAAAAACTGAAGCAAAATTTTTTTTTACTAATTTTAAACTATATTTTGATAATCGTTTTGAATCTGATCTCTAACAAAATTCCTTCACAAAAATGCAATTATTTCAGCTTTTTGAAGAAAACTATATCCATATGTAAGAGTTTATAAGTAGAGAAAAAACGGAAACCCTAAGGGGACATGGAGCAAAAATTAAATAAAGTTCAGTTTCGCATGCACACGTGAAACTATCGCATTTAGTTTTGCGTGCGCACTTGAAACTTTTGCGTGCACACTTGAAACTATCACATTTAGTTTTGCGTGCGCACTTGAAACTTTTGCGTGCACACATGAAACTATCGCATTTAGTTTTGCGTGCGCACTTGACACTTTTGCGTGCACACGTGAAACTATCGCATTTAATTTGCGTGCACACTTGAAACTTTTGCGTGCACACGTGAAACTATCGCATTTAGTTTTGCGTGCGCACTTGAAACTTTTGCGTGCACACATGAAACTATCGCATTTAGTTTTGCGTGCGCACTTGAAACTTTTGCGTACACATGTGAAACTATCGCATTTAATTTGCGTGCACACTTGAAACTTTTGCGTGCACACGTGAAACTATCGCATTTAGTTTTGCGTGTGCACTTGAAACTTTTGCGTGCACACTTGAAACTATCGCATTTAATTTGCGTGCACACTTGAAACTTTTGCGTGCACACGTGAAACTATCGCATTTAATTTGCGTGCACACTTGAAACTTTTGCGTGCACACGTGAAACTATCGCATTTAATTTGCGTGCACACTTGAAACTTTTGCGTGCACACTTGAAACTATCACATTTAGTTTTGCGTGCGCACTTGAAACTTTTGCGTGCACACATGAAACTATCGCATTTAGTTTTGCGTGCGCACTTGAAACTTTTGCGTGCACACGTGAAACTATCGCATTTAATTTGCGTGCACACTTGAAACTTGTCATGATTTCGGTCTTATTGGCTGCTTTGTCTTTGTTTCTCTATGTGTTGTGTTTTTGTTTTGACAGCTCCACACGTGCGCGTCCTCCACCTGGTGATCTCATTACCTCTGACTTCTCTCACCGGCGCCCCGCACCTGATTCTTATTATTGCCCAATCCGGTTTGATTTAAATTCCCCTCGTTTCCTTTGTTCTTTGCAAGTTCGTCTTTGTGTGTTCCTGCCCGCTAGCCCTGTCTAGTTCTTGTCATGTCTAGTCTATTCCTAGTATATTTCACCGTGCTCTCTGCTGCCTTTGCCCCGTTAGATTCCCCGCCCTGCTGTCAGTATCTCTCGATTGGTGTGGCATCTGTCTAGTCTTTGGAAGCTTTCAGTCAGAGGAATCTCCAAGCGATATTTTACATCTTGTGCTGTCCAGCCGCAGTGCGCTCACGAGCGCGTAATTCTGCAGAACACGCTGACACCGCAGTGCGCTTAGCGCGTAATTCTGCTCTACACCCTGTCCAGCCGCAATGCGCTCACGAGCGCGTAATTCTGCCGAAGACGCTGACAGCCGCAGTGCGCTCTAGCGCGTATTCTGCTCCACACCCTGACTGCCGGAGTGCGCTGTCCAGCGCGCGTACTGCTGAAGACTCTAACCGCTCTCTCTCTCTGTGTCCCACCGGGAATCTCCCTCCGTGCCACCAGGACTTCGTCCCTCTGATTACTGTGTCATCTCTTCTCCTTTTATGCATACACGGACACTGAGAGCTCTCCATTATACATATCTGATCCATCTAGTGTTTTCTCCTATACATTTACATTGAGTGTTGTCTATTATACACATTCTGAGAATAAAACCTCTGCGCTGGGATACCGGTCTTGTGTCTTTCCTAACAGGACGAACTTGCCAATATGGATCCCGCGGAGGTTGACGCCCTCCGATCTGCTCTCGCCCAGCAAGGCTCTTGGTTGGGCCAACACTCGGCCTGTCTCACCACCATGTCTCAAGAGGTCGAGGATCTATCTTCTCGCTTGGCTGACCTCTCCTCCCGTCTTGACCAGTTTCAGCAGTTAAAGACGGAGCCTCATGCCACAGACCCACCACCTTATGATGGAGATCCCGCCTCCTGCCGAGCGTTTCTGTCACAATGTTCCCTGGTCTTTGCCCTCCAGCCACGTCGCTACGCTTCTGAGCGCACCCGGATTGCGTACGTGATCACCCGGCTGATTGGGAGGGCTCGTGAGTGGGCTACAGCCGTTTGGGATGCCGGCGATCCTTGCTGCCGATCCTTCCATGAATTTCGCGAGGAGATGGAAAAGCTATTCGACCGCTCCGTTCGCGGGGACGCCGCTGCGGCTCGGTTGGCACGCCTGGTTCAGGGAAGACACTCCGTCACCGAGTTCGCCATAGAGTTTAAGACCCTAGCGGCTGCCTGCCACTGGAACGAAGCGGCTCTTCGAGCGCAGTTTGTTGAGGGGTTGTCAGATGATCTGCAGGATGAGATCGCCGTGCACGATCTTCCCCCCACGCTCGAAGCCATTATTGATCTGGCTCTCCGGATCGAAGCCCGGAGGATCCTTCATGGTCAGCGTCACTCTCTGCGCCAGCGAGTGCTTATGGGTGAGACTTCCACTTCTCCCTCTGCCCCGACGTCTCCACCTGTCGAGTCGGAACTCATGCAACTGGGGCGCATGCGCCTGTCACAGAGAAAGAGAGAGAGGCGGATGCAGAATGCCCTCTGCCTCTACTGTGGGAGACCCGGACATTTTGCTAGGACCTGCCCGTTAAAAGGCCGCTGCCCACCAGTGAATTCGGGAGTCCTGGTGGGCGCTACATCTTCTAAACTCTCCCCTGTTTCCAGCACCCAGCTCCCCGTCATGCTGTCCTTCGCTGGGCGGGATCATCCGTCCACCGCCCTTCTCGACTCTGGTGCGGAGGGCAACTTCATTGATGAGGCTCTGGTTCGCTCCTGGGGTCTCCCGGCTGTCCCTCTCCAATCCCCTTTGGATGTCTGGTCCCTTAAGGGGCAGCAGATGGCGCGGATCACTCATTGCACTCCCCCTGTGAGTCTCTCTGTGTCTGGTAATCATCGTGAAGAGATTGTGTTGCATATTCTTCATGCTTCTCTATCTCCCATTATTTTGGGGCATGGTTGGTTAGCGCAACACAATCCTCACGTTGATTGGCAGCATAGTGTAATTTTGTCTTGGTCCCAGTCTTGTCATGTGTCTTGTCTTGGTTCTGCTGTTTCTGGTTCTGTTCTTTCTTTCCCTCAGGTTCCGGCGGTAGATTTGACCGGAGTCCCGGCGGAGTATGCGGATATCGCTCAGGTGTTTAGTAAAGCCCGGGCCACCTCCCTTCCTCCTCACCGGCCATATGATTGTGCTATTGATCTCCTCCCCGGCACTTCTCCGCCAAAGGGTAGACTTTATTCGTTATCGGGTCCTGAGAGAGAGGCTATGGACCAGTATATTAATGATGCCCTGCGTGCCGGTCTCATCCGTCCCTCCACCTCGCTCGCAGGGGCGGGGTTTTTCTTTGTTGGCAAAAAGGACGGCTCCCTGCGCCCTTGTATTGATTATAGGGGTTTAAATGACATTACTGTTAAGAATAGGTACCCCCTTCCTTTAATGTCTACTGCGTTTGAGCTCCTGCAGGGGGCGCAGTTCTTTTCTAAGCTAGATTTACGCAACGCCTATCATCTGGTGCGAATAAGAGAGGGAGATGAATGGAAGACAGCCTTTAACACCCCTACCGGACACTTTGAGTACTGCGTTCTTCCGTTCGGCCTTTGTAACGCCCCCTCTGTCTTCCAAACTCTGGTTAATGATGTGCTGAGAGACATGATTAACAAGTTTGTCTTTGTGTACATAGATGATATTCTCATCTTTTCTCCCTCTATGCAGGAACACACTCAGCATGTCCGCCGAGTCTTACGCCGGCTGTTAGAAAATAAGCTGTATGTCAAGGCGGAGAAGTGCGAATTCCATCGTAAGTCAGTTTCGTTCCTGGGTTTTGTTGTTGCCCCCGGTGAGATCCGTCCCGACCCAGCCAAGATCAAAGCGGTGGCCGAATGGCCAGTCCCCGACTCCCGTAAGGATTTATTAAGATTTCTGGGTTTCGCCAATTTTTACCGGCGATTTATCAGAAATTATGGTCAGATTGCTCAAACTCTTACTGCTCTCACTTCCACCAAGGAGAGGTTTGTCTGGAATTCCCGTGCTCAGGAGGCCTTTGATAATTTAAAGTCCCGGTTTATCTCTGCTCCTGTTCTCTCTATTCCAGATCCGGCTGCTCAATTTATTGTGGAGGTGGATGCTTCGGATGTCGGGGTAGGCGCCGTTTTGTCTCAGCGGTCTGCAAGGGATGGCAAGGTGCATCCCTGCGCCTTCTTCTCCCATCGGTTAAACCCAGCAGAGCGAAATTATGACATAGGCAATCGGGAGCTGTTGGCGGTCAGACTGGCTTTGGGTGAGTGGCGTCACTGGTTAGAGGGGACCTCGGAGCCCTTCCTGGTCTGGACGGATCATAAGAATCTCGAATACATCCGTTCAGCCAGGAGGTTATCTTCTCGTCAGGCTCGTTGGGCGCTCTTCTTTGAGAGATTTAACTTCACCCTCTCGTACCGGCCCGGTTCAAGAATACTAAGCCTGATGCTCTCTCTCATTTGTTCGAAAGCCCCGGTTCCGCTGGGGACGAAACCATCCTCCCGGAGGGGCGGGTGGTGGGTGCCCTGCGCTGGGGAATAGAACAACGGGTGAGACGGGCC
Organism: Paramisgurnus dabryanus; assembly: GCF_030506205.2. Lineage (NCBI taxonomy): Eukaryota > Metazoa > Chordata > Actinopteri > Cypriniformes > Cobitidae > Paramisgurnus > Paramisgurnus dabryanus. The sequence continues at coordinate 29,237,836 of NC_133337.1, read as the reverse complement.
GGCCGGGAGGGGGAAGTGCCAGAGGGGTGCCCAGCGGGTCGATTGTGGGTTCCGAATGCGCTTCGCTCCGAGGTCATCCGGTGGGGTCACGAGTCCAAGTTTGTTTGCCATCCGGGGGTTCGGAGAACGTTGGCTACCGTACGTCAGCGTTTTTGGTGGCCCTCTATGGGTCCCGATGTCAGACAGTTTGTGTTAGCCTGTCAGGTTTGTGCCCGTAATAAGGCCTCTCATCAAGCCCCTATTGGTCTGCTTAAACCATTACCCATTCCCTCTCGTCCTTGGTCACATATCGCCATCGATTTTGTAACCAATTTGCCTAGTTCTAAGGGAAACACTGTAGTTTTGACCATTGTCGACCGCTTCTCCAAGGCGGCTCACTTTGTCCCTTTGCCCAAATTGCCCACTGCTAAGGAAACTGCCCAGGTTATGATCGAGCACGTCTTTCGCTTACATGGTCTGCCCACAGACGTTGTTTCAGATAGGGGTCCTCAGTTTATTTCTCGTTTCTGGCAGGAATTTTGTAGACAAATAGGCTCCACAGCTAGCTTGTCTTCAGGGTATCATCCTCAGACCAACGGGCAATGTGAACGGGCTAACCAAGATTTAGGTAGAGCTCTCCGCTGTCTGACATCGCAATATCCGAGCTCCTGGTGCCAACAGTTACCCTGGGTTGAATACGCCCATAATTCTCTCCCTGTTTCTTCCCTTAACATGTCCCCTTTTGAGGCGTCCATGGGGTTTCAGCCTCCTTTATTCCCATCACAGGAACCTGATGTGGTGGTTCCGTCTGCGCTAGCTTTTGTCCGTCGTTGCAAACGCACCTGGAGAAAGGCTAGATTTACATTACGCCAGGTTTCCAGACGAACCAAAGCCGCGGCCGACCGTCACCGTAGAACCGCGCCCCGTTTTATCTGTGGGCAGAAGGTATGGCTTTCGTCCAAGGATTTACCTCTCCGTGAGCCTTCTCGCAAGCTGGCTCCACGATTCCTTGGGCCATACAGCATTGTCAAGGTTATTAATCCCGTGACGGTCAGGCTCAGATTGCCCCCAGCACTCGGTCGGGTTCATCCAGTTTTTCATGTGTCTAAGCTGAAGCCTGTGTATTTTTCCCACCTTAACCCTGTTCCCTCTGCCCCCACCCCTCCCACCCCTCAGCTTATAGATGGTGCCCCTGTGTATTCAGTTAAATCTTTACTGGATGTGCGTCGCCGGGGTAGGGGATTTCAATACCTCGTTGACTGGGAAGGATATGGTCCGGAGGAGAGGTGTTGGGTACCGGCCCGGGACATCCTGGACCCTGGGCTGATAGAGGATCTCCGCCGGCGACGGGGTGAGTCTCCTCATGGACCGCCCGGTGGCGGTCGTGGGGGGGGGGGGGTCCTGTCATGATTTCGGTCTTATTGGCTGCTTTGTCTTTGTTTCTCTATGTGTTGTGTTTTTGTTTTGACAGCTCCACACGTGCGCGTCCTCCACCTGGTGATCTCATTACCTCTGACTTCTCTCACCGGCGTCCCGCACCTGATTCTTATTATTGCCCAATCCGGTTTGATTTAAATTCCCCTCGTTTCCTTTGTTCTTTGCAAGTTCGTCTTTGTGTGTTCCTGCCCGCTAGCCCTGTCTAGTTCTTGTCATGTCTAGTCTATTCCTAGTATATTTCACCGTGCTCTCTGCTGCCTTTGCCCCGTTAGATTCCCCGCCCTGCTGTCAGTATCTCTCGATTGGTGTGGCATCTGTCTAGTCTTTGGAAGCTTTCAGTCAGAGGAATCTCCAAGCGATATTTTACATCTTGTGCTGTCCAGCCGCAGTGCGCTCACGAGCGCGTAATTCTGCAGAAGACGCTGACACCGCAGTGCGCTTAGCGCGTAATTCTGCTCTACACCCTGTCCAGCCGCAGTGCGCTCACGAGCGCGTAATACTGCCGAAGACGCTGACAGCCGCAGTGCGCTCTAGCGCGTATTCTGCTCCACACCCTGACTGCCGGAGTGCGCTGTCCAGCGCGCGTACTGCTGAAGACTCTAACCGCTCTCTCTCTCTCTGTGTCCCACCAGGAATCTCCCTCCGTGCCACCAGGACTTCGTCCCTCTGATTACTGTGTCATCTCTTCTCCTTTTATGCATACACGGACACTGAGAGCTCTCCATTATACATATCTGATCCATCTAGTGTTTTCTCCTATACATTTACATTGAGTGTTGTCTATTATACACATTCTGAGAATAAAACCTCTGCGCTGGGATACCGGTCTTGTGTCTTTCCTAACAAAACTTTTGCGTGCACACGTGAAACTATCGCATTTAGTTTTGCGTGTGCACTTGAAACTTTTGCGTGCACACTTGAAACTATCGCATTTAATTTGCGTGCACACTTGAAACTTTTGCGTGCACACGTGAAACTATCGCATTTAATTTGCGTGCACACTTGAAACTTTTGCGTGCACACGTGAAACTATCGCATTTAGTTTTGCGTGTGCACTTGAAACTTTTGCGTGCACACTTGAAACTATCACATTTAGTTTTGCGTGCGCACTTGAAACTTTTGCGTGCACACGTGAAACTATCGCATTTAGTTTTGCGTGTGCACTTGAAACTTTTGCGTGCACACTTGAAACTATCGCATTTAATTTGCGTGCACACTTGAAACTTTTGCGTGCACACGTGAAACTATCGCATTTAATTTGCGTGCACACATGAAACTTTTGCGTGCACACGTGAAACTATCGCATTTAGTTTTGCGTGTGCACTTGAAACTTTTGCGTGCACACTTGAAACTATCACATTTAGTTTTGCGTGCGCACTTGAAACTTTTGCGTGCACACGTGAAACTATCGCATTTAGTTTTGCGTGCGCACTTGAAACTTTTGCGTGCGCACGTGAAACTATCGCGCTGCACATGAAGGTTTTGCATGAGCACATGAAACTAAACTTTAGATTTTATTACTCCAATGTCACTTTAGGGGCTCGGTAGAAAAAAATATAGATAGGATGAAACTTTTTTTGTTTGTTTGTTGGAAAGCAGAGGGTCTGTTCTTTCATTTTATATTTTGTATGTTTATATATTTTTAGAAGAACATTTTCCTGGAAGGCATCTTGTGAAACTTTTGTAAAAATAAAAAAATGCTGGTGGGCAACTTTTCAAAAAAAAAAAAAAAAATGGCTGGCGGGGAATGAGTTAACTTATGTCTCAGATCGAATTGGTTGATTGAAAAGTTTGTCCCAAGGTCAACAATAATGCTGATCAAGATATATCTCTTGTAATAACTTGGCAAAATCAGGAAGGCCCTTTTGGTGCCATTAGTTCAGCGGTTTTAGGAAAATTTTGTTTGGTTTCGTTTCAGTGTTCAAGAATCCAATTCCCTTCATCTTGCCACTCGAGGACCAACCTGTAGCAGATCGGCAACCGTACAAGCATTTGTTATGCAAAACTCCTCATCGTCAAAGGCAACTTAAAGTTTACACCGACTAATTGGCAGCAACATAAAAGAGGAATTGAAAAATGACAGAAGACACCCTGCCTCCAACCCCCCTTTTGAAATTTGTCAAAATGTTTTCTCTTATAACAGGAAAACAAAGCATTCGCTCATTAACGATGAAAGAGTTGCCTAAGTCCCCTGTTGATTGACGATCACTGAGATGTATGACATCTCTCAACTTGTCATGGAGGAGTTATTTGTACCCGGCTGCGATCCATTCTGTACGGCGAGACCAGATGTCCCGTCTTAATTAGGCCTGCAGTGATGTTTTTAATGACTTCTTACCCCATTACGGGCAGAGCACGCGCTCGTGAGATCTAGAGATGAGTTTTGTATCGTTCTCCCTGTCATCTTGTCTGAATGTGTGAGAAGTTTTGTGCGTTTTGCCATATTGTGGTGTGTGATTCGAAACACACAGGATCCCTGTGAACGTGAGATTTTGGCGAAAAACAGCGGTGAGTCTGTGGAGAACAAACGGAAATCTGAATTGTTCTTTCGTGCTTCATTTATATATCCATGAGGAACGGTTGTGTCATATCTTTAATTAATAGTGTCTGTTATGGAAAACTAGGCCAGACTAGTTTATAAGATACATCTGTTGCAAAAAGACGGATACGAACGCTCAGAATTTAGTTATTCGCTCCCAAAAGGTTTATACGGTAGACTACTGTTTTATTGCACCTTAGATCACCAATTCTGATTCCCCCATTTCTTTTCCCAGAGTCTACGCTCAAACTTACAGATTCACGATGGGCCGCCAGTACATGGTTGGGTTATTAAAGCTGTAACTTACAATGCACGGATCAAATATGAATTTGGCCTATATTAAATTATATCTCTTCCTCTGATATGTCAGCGCGATATATCTGGGAACCAAGTGTTAAGGCTGACGGTACCTGCCGTAAAGCAGACGCTCGAATCGCCTCAAGTAAGTTTCTGAATAAATGTAATTGCTTTGCCGTAATGAGGGTATAAAATATTTTTAATATTTTAGAACAAGTCCTATTTTTCATATCTGAAAACCACTACGGGGCTCCATTTCAAAGGGTTTCAGTCAAAACCCGATGGGAGACTCAATTGGCTTTAATCTTGCATTCGTTTGAAAATTTGAGCCCATTAGTTAACTTTGCCTTTTCTGTGCGGTTTTCATTGCATTTCAATGAAGCCGCTTTCCTGTGGTGTTAAAACACTAATAGTTGCTTCAAATAGTAAATGAGGAAAGGATATAGAGAAAGAGATGAAGAGAGTAATCGAGCTGATGACCTGAAAGATTTATATTAAACATCTGTGTTTTTATGAAGGTTAAAAAAATGGGTACGCAGGGTATACAGATATCAAATATTTATATGCTTTAGTGAATAATTTGGGGATGCACGATGCTCGTATCAATTGTGGCCAGGTGCGCAAGCTAATTGGTGAAATGCATTGTGGTCGCCAGCAAAAGGGGAAGTCAGGGGACCGGCTGTAATCAAATAAAGGGACGTCCTGAATAATTCTTATTGAAGTGCCTTATGAGCGCCAAAAGCTGTAATTGGCCATACCCACCCGGTACACCTTTTCGCCCCCATCACCAGGGACCTGTACAATCCACAATGGCTAAAAAACCCACCTAGACTAATCAAAATTTGCAAAAACGATTTTTTCAATACCAAGAGCACAACATTGTACGCAATGACCTCATTTAAATAAGAAAGCAAGTGTTTCATCTAATCCAGCCATTCTTTAAAGTCACGTAACGAGACTGAAGCATGTGCGAAACGCCTTCTGAAATGCTAATGCGTAAAAAGGCACTTTTCAACATTTACTTTACATCTCCTAAATAACAACAGTCTTTACTTTAAAGGCTGACCAACCTCCCCGAGGGTCAGCAGTCTGCTCTGCTTTGAATAAATAAATTGTGTCATTATGCTTTTCATCGTCTGATAAACAGCTCTTTTTCGCACTCAGAATCTCCATTAAAGAAAAGTAGGTCAAGAGCAGGGGCTTTAAAAGGCAAACCAATACGCCTCTCCTCTCTTTACATTTCTTCTAAAACCTGCAGACTAGCAAACCACCCCGGCGGTTTATCTTGCTCTTAACTCAGCACTCGCGCTGGTTAAATACAAACTGTATGCACAACAAAAGATGCAACCAGATTGGATACTTTTGGATTTTGTTGCTTGCAATGAGTGCAAAAGTGTTGGCCCCCCTCCAGATTTCTTAAGTTTCAGATCATCAAACAAATTTAACTATTAGTCAAAGATAACAGAAGTGAACACAGCATGCAGTTTTTAAATGAAGGTTTTTATTATTAAAGGAAAACAAAAATCCAAAACTACCTGGCCCTGTGGGGAAAGGGCCAACACTTTTTCACACAACTGTAAAGGATTTTCACATTTTCAAAGTTTTGTGAGTATGGTTGTTGGATTTAATGTTTTTGAGTATTAAAAACAGAGCACTGTGTTAGCAACGCAAAAAGCTGTGGGTTTGATTTCCATGGAACTCACGTATTGATAAAATATATACATTTGGAAAAGAAATTTAAATGCATATTCCACCTGATTCTGATTGGTCAATCAGGGTTGATTCAAAAATGTGGCTGCCAAAAAATAAAATTGACAGTTTTCCCAGATGACTGCATTCCTTGGGTTGCAATGGCTGTGTTATTTTTAACCCATGCTGGGTAAATATTGGACAGAACACATGCTGGGTTAAAAATTATATGTTGGGTTGTTGTTATGCAACCATGGGTTATAATAACTCAGCATTGTTTAGAGTGTGATTTTTGATTTCACTCTACATAAATGCTTTTTCAAAATGTTATGTCCATTATTTATTTACTTATTTATTCACTAAGTAGCTGTTTAAAGTCACAATGAAACTGAAGTAGCAATAGGCTTTATGCCCAGCTGCACTACTTACTGAACTTCAGCCAGCTCCTTGTTTCCTGTCTGCCATTATTGGACAAACAGATTAATCCAGGTGTGTCTGATTATTGTTGTTGTGACTACTGAGGTCAGGCACACCTGGATTAATCAGTTTGTCCAATAATGGCAGACAGGAAACAAGGAGCTGGCTGAAGTTCAGGAAGTAGTGCAGCTGGGCATAAAGCCTATTGTCTTATTTTCCCGATGACTTCTCTTTCAATAGTTCGGAGTGTCACATGTGTTGCTCGTCATGTCAAAATATGTGTTTCTTGCGTCATGTGAACCATGTGCATCGTGCGTCAATTCAAAATACGTGCCTGCTGCACACGCGTCGAAAGGATTAATGATAACGAGACGCTCATGTTCACAAAATTCTCGAAAGACACTACCTTAACACTAAACTCTGATTATACATAAGATTAAGTGAGTATCTGGCAAACCTGAGCATCACTTTTATCACAAACCCCTTTGAAGCGTCTGCAGCAGGCATGTATTTTGACATGACACATGTAAGTTTACATGACGCGCAACTGGGACGCCACTGTATTTTTCCCATCGTATATCCGAGTGAAAAATTAGAATTAAAATTAGAAAAAAAGACCTGAATTCGTCCATTGGGAATTGATTGGATCATTGGAAGTTGGGTCATGATGCTATTTGCTAATGCAATCTTTTCCCAGACCCCACCCTCCCACCATTCGTGACCAGAAGTAAAGAGAGATCGTTTTGAGGAAGGAAGGAGCTTTGTGTTTTTAATGAAAGATTATGAAAGCACATTAGTTTTTTTTTAGCGATACTACCCCTCTGACTATACATTATCCCTTACATACTGTATTAAGTATGCTAAACCTAAACCGTCAATAGCGTGCTTACTAATGTACATTACTTTAAATTAAAAAGTAATTAGTGACTCCCGCTTTGTTTTAACAGCACTGTGCAAATGAGTGTCAGCTCTGGGTGTATGATGGGGCATAAGAAGATCCAAATCAACAAACAAATGCCTGTTTGCAGGATTCAGAGGATGATGGGTAAGGATGCGCAAGCCTGCCGGTATGGTAAGTGTCTGAGCTTAGGCCTGACTTTGCCCATCTGTTGGAACCCCGGCCAGCGAAGGAGGGGGGCAGCAGTCGTCCAAATGTGTGCCATAGATGCTTGCAAAAACTGTGTTGATCCTAATGCTTGTCCAACATTTCCTTAGTATGAACGACTAATACTAAATTACTGGCCTTAATGGTTCTTAGGTCAATGTTTATACAAGGCATTGCTGTAAAGTAGACTTTTCCGAGACCCTGAAATAATTTAGCTGTTAAACAACCTGCTAACCTTGCTTTGAGGCCTGTTTCCCTGCAACAAAATGTCTTTATAATCTCTTGCATTATAAGAGTCCGTACGGCATAACAGCTACACATGAAGAATCCAATACCTCAGAAACGAGAACGATAACACAAACATTTCCTCAGGAAATATCTTTAGTAGAGAGTAAACACTTTTACTTAGATTTAGCTATGTGTCTACAATGCCATCTGTGCACTATGCACCCAAGACGTACTGTACCATTTTGTGTAAAAGCAGGCCTAAGTGTGAGGAAGATGAAGAAGACCGTATCCAGGTCCATATCAAAACCCGGCCATCGCGTCACTATCCCTGTCTGCATCCAATTTCAGCGTGAACGTTTCCAGTTAAACCCCCATCAAACAGACACACGGAGGCACAAAGGAAAACCTCATCTCCACGGGAAACTAATCCTCCGGTGTGTGCTGTAAGCCTGTCAGGGTTTTTTTATTGAAAGAAGTCATCAGTCATTTTTGCCAAAGATTAAAAGTATGGCTAAATTGAGAAAATCCGCTTAAGAATTTTTCCGAATTTAAATTTGGAATGGGAAGTGAGGAGGCTGAGGTGTGTGGAAAAACAGTAAGGTGAGATGAATTAGTAGACATAGAAAATGGCTGTTTCTCAATATGCGTTCTTCAGCGATCTTGCGTCCTTGTGTCCTCGCTCTACGTCATCATTAACTGTCGAAGTTATATTCCAATTCTCAAGACGCAAGTACAGGGGACGCATGAAAAATCCAGGATGTGTTCTTGATATCGAGCATGCCAGTGCAGACTTGTGCACTGAACTCGCTTTACGCCCCAGAAGTCATTGCGGCAAAACGATGGCAGAGGTCAAGTGACCAACAGGAAGATCGCACACAACTCAATTCTCACAAGTCCGTTCTTTGCGTTCTTGGAATTGAGAATCAGCCAATATGTTGGTCCCCCCTATTATTTTATAACATCTCTCTGACGGCCTTTTAGTGCCACCTAGAAAAAATAAATAAATACAATTTCGAGAGTAAAGTCAAAACGTTTTGAAAGTCATAGTTATGAGAATAAAGTCAAAACTTTTGAGAATAAAATCATAATTATGAGAATAGTCAAAACGTTTTAAGAATAAAGTTATAATTATAAGAACAAAGTCAAAATATTTCAATAATAAAGTCATAATAAGAATAAAGTCAAAATATTTAGAGAATAAATTCATAATTATGGGAATAAAGTCAATGTATTTCGAAAATAAAGTCATAAATATGAGAATAAAGTCATAAAATATAAAATTATAAACAAAATATTTTAGAAAATAAAGTCATAATTATGAGAATAAAGTCAAAATATATCAAGAATAAAGTCAAAATATGTCAAGAATAAAGTCAAAATTAGGAGAATAAAGTCAAAACGTTTCGAGAATAAAATCATTTTATAATTATAAAAATGTATACCACGGGTCTGTTGAATGCTATATTCTGATTGGCTGAGAAATGTTCCATGGGTATGCATTAATTTCAGATAACCGCACACCTAACTTGTCAAATTTCTTAAAAATAGGCACCAGAGCAATGTTTGTGGTAACCAGTGTTGGTCAAGTTACTTGGAAATAGTAATTAGTTACTGATTACTGATTACTTCCCTAAGAAAGTAATCCGGTTACTTTACTGATTACTTATTTTCAAAAGTAATTAGTTACTTTACTAGTTACTTTACTAATTACTTTTCAAAAACATGATGCACGACCTGAATATGCTACAGTATGCAACAGGGCCCAGTTGCATAAAGCACCTTAAGTGTAATTTTCCCTTAAATTCACCCTTATGTTTCATTTCAACTTAAGGGTGTTGCAAAAAAAACCTTATGCTTTTTCTGTTGCATCTCCATGGCAACAATAGTATTTTATAAACCTGGGTCGCTGTCGTGAAACATTTAACGATTACCCTTACCTAAGAGAACCATTTAAGGGATTATACTGTATGCAACACCCTTAAATTATTCTCTTACTGTAGGTAAGGGGAATTTACCCCTTAAGTGTCATACTTAAGGGAAAAACTTAAGGTGCTTATTCTATTCTTTCTGCATATTCCATCATCTGAAATTGAATCAAATGAAACATTATCTGTTTTAACCTCTCGACGCGCACTAATTCGTGGGCGTGATGGCGTAGTTTTTTTCTAAGCCTGCAAACAATATCTATATAGCATACTGTCTACAAAGATTATTAATATTAATATCAACATTACTATACATCGTTTAAAAGGTCTACGGGTTTAGCATCATTGTATGGTGATTGTCTCTGTTTTGAGATACATGCTCTAGCATCAGAAATGTATTTTGTTACAGAAGTCCAGATGACTAGATGCAAAATATAAACGGGACTTCTTACCTTATAACGATCGCGAGTCGAATCCGGTCTGTTTCAGTTGTGTGAATAACCCATGAAATCAGTCTAATAAAATTCATCAAATGACAATTTTTGTCCACAAATGCGTATAATCCATGAAATATAGTAGTCTGTTGTTTACATCAGATTTCGCGTGAACGTGTATGAGATGGAGCCGCAGCGGTCATGTCAGTTGGGGGTTCAGGGATTTTTTCAGTAAGTTTCACATTGCTGTGCCGGCTTGCTAGGTGTTTGCTTAGATCTGAGGTGGAATTTTTCGCTGTGGATAAAAGTTTTATTCCCACGCAGGGTGTACAGCGGACGCTGATGTTTTTGTCACCTTTAACTGGGTTAAACTCAAAGTAATGTCGGTACTTCCAAGCATTAAACGCTGCATAGTCTTGTTCTCTTCCGCGCTCCATGTTGTCTTCTCACGTTCAACAATACACTGACTGACGGCGCGGCGCTCATACGTCATTGTCACTCGACTTGCGTCACGACACGAGAGAGTCTCACGAAACAAAATCAAGATTAAAAAATAACGCAGTAACGCAGTCTGCTAACGGGGAAGTAACAGTAATCTAATTACTCGTTTTGCAATTGTTATCCCTTACTTTACTCGTTACTTGAAAAAAGTAATCGGATTACAGTAACGCGTTACTTCTAACGCGTTACTGCCCATCACTGGTGGTAACCGTGGTATAAGAGGAATAATCCGCTTCGTGTCGTGCCGCATTGCACTTTGGGTGTGCGTTATTTTCTTATAATTCAATGGCCCGTCGTCAATTATTCCTTACAAAGTCAGAACGTTTTGAAAGTAAAGTCAAAATTATGAGAAAAAAGTCCAAATATTTTGAGAAGAAAGTCAGAACATTTTGAAAATAAAGTCAAAATTATGAGAATAAAGTCAAAATATTTTGCAAATAAAGTCGTAATTTTGATAATATAGTCAAAAATTATAAGAATTAAGTCAAAATATTTTGAGAATAAAGTCATAATTATGAGAATAAAGTAAAAATCTGTCAAGAATAAAGTCAAAATTAGGAGAATAAAGTCAAAACTATGAAAATAAAGTCAGAACGCTTTAAAAGTAAGGTCAAAATTGTGAGAAAAAAGTCTAAATATTTCGAGAATAAAGTCAGAAGGTTTTGAAAATAAAGTCAAAATTATGAGAATAAAGTCAAAATATTATGCAAATAAAGTCGTAATTTTGATAATGAAGTCATAAATTATAAAAATAAAGTCAAAATATTTTGAGAATAAAGTCATAATAATGAGAAAAAAGTAAAAATATGTCAAGAATAAAGTAAAAAAAAAATTGAGAATAAAGTCAAAATTATGAGAAAAAAGTAAAAATATTTAAAGATTAAAGTCATAATTTTAATAATTAAGTTATAAATTATAAGAATAAAGTAAAAATATTTCGAGAATGAAGTCATAAATTATAAGAATAAATTTGAAATATAATGAGAATAAAGTCAAAATATTTCGAGAATAAAGTCATAATAATAAGAATAAAGTCAAAATATTTCAACAACAAACTCAGAATCAAACTCAAAAACAGAATTTCAGGAAACAACATAGTTGTAGCTTCTGTTAGACATAGACGTGTATTTTAGGACAGGATTTAGCAATAAAGAAATCCTCCATCTTTTAGCATCCGGACACTGCAGCGGTTATACAGAAAACTGAATTTATTCAGGATAAAAAACAGAGATTCAGGATATTGCCTCTATTGTGCAATCTGGAATTTTAACTTTATTCTCGAAATGTTTCGACTTTATTCTCACATTATTATTATTTTTTCTATGTGGCACTAAAACGCTGCCATAGTTTGCGGCTTTATTGTGGGGGAAAGCTTTGCTGTCCGAGTTACCCCAAAGCACCCTCCTTACTGGAGATTTTGGCATAAGAGACACACATGTAAATGAGTTCTCCGTCCCTTTAATTGCATCGCCACTGGCAACAAGGTGTTTCATTGGAGGGAATGACTTCTGCGGGGGATTGGGTCAATAGCTTAACATTTACCATACTATGTGTGTTCCTGGATGGAGTTTATTTACCTGGAGGTAGTGTGACATTAACCACAAAATTATGTCTATTTTTGGGGTATTAATATGGATCCCTGACTTCATATATGCCCAGATGGAGATCTATTACTTGTTATGTCTTCCCAAGAACGCACGCTTTCTGTGTCAAGATACTTTCTCATTTTTAGCCTAAAAAGCAAGATTTTGTAGGTTATTTCAGTGAAAAGTCAAAATTTTGTGGTGCTCAATTTAGCTGCATTGGCTCAGCCAACAACATACAGTAACATTGTGACGTGACTCCCTGTTTGCTTCAACACTGAGGGATGTTTGTATTCTTTTTTTCCAATTGGTGGCACTAATGACTACACGTGCATACTTTTTGCATGTACGTTGTCACTCCGTGCTCGTGTGTCTGTATAAATATTTCACAAAGAGTTCAAACAAAAGCAGTAAAGATGAATAGATATAATAAAGAGACAACATGTGTAGAAAGAGGAACTAATCACGGCTCGGCCTCTCACGCTCTCCTCTCCCATTGTTACTGGCCTCGCTGGCCCGTGCTGAGTTTCTAAGTTGGTAATTATGTCAGCTTCATCCCTAAATGATTTATTATTTATTTTGCCAGACTGCAGCCGAAGAGACGGCTGCCCCTGGAGTGGTCATTAATGCGCTATCTGGCCGGGCAGGGTGAGGCTCCTATGATCCTGACCCAATCTCAGATCCTAATCCAAGGAGGAAGGCGGCTTCAGGCCAGGATCTGGCGGTCCAGCTATCTCACTCTCTATAATTGATAGGTTTTAGGCGATTATACGCTTCACGTGATTAAGATCTATAACGACGTATCGATCGGACCGTGCTGGGATTCGACCAGGGGGCGTGAGGCATGCACGACTACCCGCTCGGCCCCGCCTCCTCCCACCAACCGATGGTTTGACATTTTGATATCTGACATTAGATAAAAGTAGGGTATAGGAGCGTGTATCTGTATATGTGTTTGTGTCTGTGTCTTATACCCTGTGTGGCAAACCTACAGATGAAAGGGCCGAATGTTGTTTGAGTTTATGAGTACATACATATTTACAGTGTGCGTGCACGGAAACATGCACATCTATCAATCCGAGGATCAGAAGAGGGGTTGGATTGGATTTTGAAGGTTAGGTTGTGAAGCCTGTGGGTGGGTGATTATTAATTATGATAGCTGTAGACTCCGATTTTATCCTGCAGACTGAGACCTGTGGGACATCAGCTGAGCTGACTGGCTGACACTGAGACAATCAGAAAAATGGGATGCCGTGGCAATTGATGAGAAACGAATCGGAGTAAAGCTGTGTTTTATTAACATTGTCAACTAGTTCTTTGCAACCAGGCTATGCATGTGTCAACCCATCTGTGCATGAACCATAGGAACACTTACAATTCGTATGTCACCCTGGACCATAAGTCGTATATTTGCAGCAAAAGCCAATAAAACATTGTATCAGTCAAAATTAATAATTTTTTTAAAGGTGCCATGTTGATTGTTTTTACAGTACGCAATATATCATGTCTTCAAGTTTCCTGTTCGCTGTTTTCACTTTCTTTAAAAACAAGCTGATGTCTTCCTTGTTCTATGAAGTCCATCCTTCAGAAATACGTAATGAGTTCTAAATGTGTGGCTGGTCCAGTGTGTTGTGATTCGACAGCAGCTTAGCGCACGTTGTCTGGAAAGGTCACGCCAGATTGAGGAAGCTGTCCTCAGTAAAGGCCAAAAAAAGGGTATTTGACTCCGGAATGACTCCCGATGGCATGGCGACAAAAACACTACAAAGCAATTCTTCCTGTTCTCTGTGGAAGCGCAACAAGGTCACGCCCTTTTTTGGCGTATTCCTGTAGGCGGAGGTTTGTCAAAAATCCAGAATATTGTCATAATCTACCTGGGAAGTAGAGGGCTATAGCCCTTGAAATATATCACTTGGCATTGAACTTTGAGCTTTATAATTTTGCAGGTATTATATATGCTCTAACAGCAACATTACACACTAAAGTTTGAAAATGGGATTACGAAAAACTGCAACTTTAAAGTTGCCATGAAACAAAAAGCGATTGTCTTATTTTCCCCGCGGTGAGGTATATCCAAGTAAAACGGCTTCTGAAATGAATAAAGTAGGGCTGGACTTGAATTCGTCCATCGAGAACTACACTGAAAAAATGATTCATTGAATTTAATAAATTTTTTTAAGGTAAGTGGTTGCAATCAATTTATTTAAGCTACATTTAAACAAAAGTTTTATATTTTATTTTACTTTACTAATCTTTTTTGTTTAAATGTAGCTTAAATAAATTGATTGCAACCACTTACCTTAAAAAATTTTATTAAACTCAATGAATCATTGTTTTCAGTGTAATTGGAATGCTGCGATCTTGTCCCAAACTCCGCCCACCCGCCATAACATACACTGTAAAAAAAATTCTGTAAAAATTACAGTATTACTGGATTTTACTGGCAACTAGCTGCCAGTAACTTACTGTAGATTTTACATTTATGTTATTTACTTGCAACAGTTTGTTCAAAGTTAAATGAACATAAAAAATATTCTCAGTCTTTATCTTCTACAGTAAGTTACTGGCAACCAGCTGCATAATTACAGCAAATTGTTTACAGTGTAGATTTTCGTTTTTGTTTAAAGATTATGAGGGCACATATATTTTTTTTTAAAAATCACAGTTTTTCATTTCAATTTCATTGCAACTTTATTGTCAAAATCATTAGGATATTAAACAAAAATCATGTTCCACAAAAATATGTTGTATATTATGTACCTTAAATATATCAAAAAAAAGTATTTATGATCAGTAATATATGTTGCTAAGGACTTTGGACAACTTTAAAAGCGATTTTCTCAATATAAAATATTTTTTTTGCACCCTCAAATTCCAGATTTTCAAATTGTTGTATCTGATCCTTACAAACCATACATCAGTGGAAATCTTATTTATATTTATTATATTATTTAAATATTTACTTTAAAAAAGACCCTCATGACTTTTTTGGTTTTGTGGTCCAAGGTCACATATAAAATACAATAGATTATTTTGTAGGGGTGTACGATATTTCACGATACACACTATAATACTTGTCCAATATCGATTCGGAATCACAATGGCAATATTATGCACAAATATTTCGTGTACTACGGCTAAGTCCTTATCAATCTAAAATCACAATTTGATTCTTTTATAACATGCATTTGAAAAAGCTAAACTTATCAAACATAATCATTATAAATATTCTTTATTATCATGAAAATACATGTTAATGTTTGAAGAACAGTGATATACAGTAAATATGCTTGCACGTTTCCTTGAGCTGCCTGTGTAATGTTTCTTCTTCTGTGGCGCATTTTGAGTTTCTGCACAAGAGCGCCATCTGGCTTTTGGATGTAGCAAAATTTCATTCATTGAGAAGCATAGCAATCAGAATCGCACGATGTATCGTTACACCCCTATTATTTTTAATGAACAGTAAAATAACTTAATAAAAGAGGTAGTTGTTCAAGCCCCACGATCTAGGCCCTATTTAACAGCATGCATATTTTGAGTATTTTACATAATCTACTTTGAGACTGTCCTCCAAAATATAACGACCTCATAGTTCGTTTGTGCAAGCACCTTATTACGACGTAAAGTGACGTATTAAGGGATTAGTGTCCTCTAAGTGGCAGTATCTTTTACAATCTGTTGTTACATTTTAAGGTTTTGCCTTTTACTTTAGATTAGACACATTTAATTTTATAAATTTGTAAATGTAGAAATGGTTTTATAACTAACCCCACCCTCACCCTTACCCTAAACCCAACCACTTCTCAACCATATTAAACACAAAAGTACAGTCAGGTATTTATTGCATAATACAGTATAAAAGTATTACAAACCATTTGCGTTGCAAACCTTTCGAACTGAAGCCATACGATTACTTTTTATGAAGAACGCACAGTCAGATCTCAATTAAACATAAACCAGCATGATGTAGTTGGTCACAAGAGCCAATAGCGCTTCACATTCTTAGCTAATGTAATGATGCAATTGATCACGAGAGCCAATGCCTTTTCACAATCATAGATGATGTATCATCGCTTCTTCTACACTTGGTATATTTTAAGTACATTTTTAAAAAGTTTTGACTGTTTTGTATGCTGTGTTTATATCATATAATAAATAAATGGGAAAGTTATTTGCCCTAAATGCCTGAATAGTGTAATGTGTAATAAAATACAATTAATCCTGGCGGTTTAAATTAAAAATCTTATCCCAGTAGATGTCATCATAGCAAAATCACCCCCCAAAATATCATTTTATACCCTACTATATTAAGTTTCACCTGCAGCCGGTAGAGGCGTTAATTTACTAAATGCCTCAATTGGTCGTATTTCGTGAAATGGACAAACGACCAAAGCAATCGTATGGGTTGGAGGGTATGTTGTCTACTTTACTTGACTGCAAAAGTAACTAGTCGGGCAAGTTCCACTATATTTTACAATATGGACCCCTTTATTGTCCTGTGTCTATGCATATATAAGTAAAAGAGTCGTCCCAATTACCCTCAGGCTAAGTTATCTTCTGATGATCTCAGCTCGATTCATTCCGGAGCTTTCCAATGGACTCTTTGGCTATCAACAAGCCGCCCCGGTGTCGATTTGCCATGCAAGAATCCATCCCTCTCGGTAATAAAGCGAGCGCAGACGGGAAAAAAGAGCCGGAGTGGGGAAATTAAAGAAAAGCAGACAGAAGCACTTCGAGCTCATTCCTGCATTATGGCGCATTTCCATTTTTCCGCCTCAGTCTTAATCTCCATTGAATGACTGTCATCGCCCCGCGGCTGTAATTAGGAACGGACTTTGGACAACAACAGACGAGTCGGTCTAGCTTGTCTAAAGCAGCAAATTACCTTTAGCTTATGGTAAGCAATATTCCGTGCCAGGCAACTTTTACTGCTGATTAGCAATTAGCTCAAACTACCGGCAGCCGAAGAGCTAATGTTTAATTTGGTCTTCTAATGATAGACTCCCATTCAGTGCTCGCAGGCCGGGGTGAGGGAACGCGGGGGGAAGGGGGCTGGGTTCGTAGAAACATATGGATTTTTTCCTAATTCTTTTTCATTTACAACCTGACAGGCCCGCAGGTAGTCGAGGAGAGGAAATTTCTGAGCGATTAGTAATGGCTGCCCCTCAAAGTGGCATACGAATGCTAATGATTTACTTCAAGGCCTCAGAAAATACACATCGTACGGTTACTTACTCTGGAGGCTAAGTAATCATAGCGTTATGCCGGTGTTACACGACGAGTACGAAATTGTCAGTTTATGTATGTCGTCAACGTGGCGACAGCAAAGAAATGAGCTGTTTCAGTTCGGCACAGTGACGAATACATGCTGTAGCCTGGAGGTGACAGACAAACTGATCTTGTTTCTTTAGGTGCCATAATAAAACGCAACAGATTAGAAAATTGATCTTGGTCCTGGATATTAATTGGTCAACACAGCTGGTTAATCTACTGCATCACCCTAGATTAGGGTGACCATACGTGTAGGGTGGCCATTAAAGCCCAAGAGATCTAGGGTAGGGTGACCATACATCCCATTTTTCCCAGACACGTCCTTGGCAGGATTTTGGATGCGTTCTCCAGAAGGCGAGTTGGTTGACCGCATACGTCATCAGATTTAATATTTCGGGTTCTATTTCAGTCCGGCGAAACTGGCACGAAAAACCACCCTACATATGTGCCATATTTCCCTGGCCATGATTTCGGGTGCGTCCTCCATTCTTACCATGAATTCTAACGGTTGCTTTTCTAAAATAGAACCTGGAATACTAAACCTCGATGACGTATGCGGTCGACTTCCGGAGGACGCACCCGAAATCCTGCCAAAGACTTGTCTGAGGAAAATGGCACGTAAGGTCACCCTACCCTAGATGTCTCTGTGGTCGTCCATATTTAAAAAGTACATCTTTGCACTTATTATTGGTACCGAATTCTGTACCTTTTTAAAGCCTACTGCCCTGGTGACAGCTAGAGAACACTTTTTGGCCATTTTTCGATAGTGCTAAATAAGCATCACAAGCTTTAAGCACCATTAGCCTGACCTTGAGATGTCACACAACAATATTATCTCAAAAGGTCACCAGACCATTTACACAGACGGCTCAAACATCTCAGCCTGGCCGCTAAAGGCCTTGTTTTCGTAAAGAGTTTGCAAACACGAGCAAGTGGTGTCGGCGTGGGCCTCAAAGAGTCCCTTAAGACCCCGCTAATCATTCTCGTGTAACAGTAGACGCTCGTGGGCCGGGCCTGATCAGGTGGAAGCGGTACAGCACTCACTCAAGGCGAGTTCAGCGTAGATGCTTGTTAAAAATGTGCGATGGTTACCATGGGAATTATCCCATCCCTCGGGGTTTGGGAGTTCTTTGCGCTAATGAACGGCAGGGATGAGTCTCGTTATCCTCTGTCTGTCTGATATTCAGCCACGTCGTCTCATCTCGTGCATGAGTCTCTCTCTCTCTCTAGTAAAGATGGAGGATTTTGTTTTCACGTGAGTGAGAATGAGAAGAAATGATGTTCTTCAATGCCTGCTGATGAGCGGTCATCAAATTATATAATATTATGGCATTATGTTCTCTATACTGGTTGCACTTATATTTGTAATGATTTCAGCTAGCAGTAAACTTAAACAAAGAAGTAGCTTTATTTTATCCATGTTGACCAGTGTTGCATGTTGTTTACTGTTTCTCTCTATCGTCTTATTTCTCTTTCACTTCCCTTTATCGTACACATGAGATATGGCCAAGGTGTGGCTGTGCACCTTGAGAAGTTCAAAAGCAAGGGATGTTTTCCATTTCTTTTCCAAACCCAACTTTTTCAAACCTGTGTTTCTGACTTGTGCAGGGCTCTTGGGAACGACAGCAGTGAAACGGGAGTCTCTGTAAAGTAAAGGTAAGAAGGGACAGAGAGAGAGAAAGTGAGCAATGAGAAGAGAGAAAGAAAGAGAAAGAGAGAGAGAGAGAGAGAGTACTAAAACATGGAACTCTCGCTTTTTCATACACACACAAAAAACACAAAAAAGACTGGCAGGCTGGAGCTTCAAAGCTTTAGCTTCTCTCTTTCCTTCCTCTGGTGTGGAATTTCAATGCAGTATTTCATTTTTTATCGGGGGGTTGGGGATGGGCGAGGAGGTTGGGGCAGGAGGTGTGTTTATTCACTCAATGATCCACTTCTGTCCCACTGCGGACCCTCTTATAGTGGTGATGCACTGAAGTATAAACCAATAACAATACGTCTCGCTCAAAACATGTGACAGATGCGTGTAGTTGTTCTCGACTATTAGGGAAGTCCATATTTGGAAAACTAAATTCAGATTTATAGGCAAGATGATATATCATGTTTAGCTTCACGCTCCAAAAGTACTTCATAATTGTAATTTAATAGTTGAAACTTTTCATATTATATGGTAGATCAACAAGTCACAAGCACTAAAGATTAAAAATGAACTTAACTTATACCACAGGTCTGTTGAATGCTTTTTTCTGTTGAATGTTCCACGGGTGTTGATTATTTTTCTGTAAACCGCACACCTAACTTGTCAAATGACTTAAAAATAGTCAATGTTCGTGGTAACCGTGGTATAAGCGGAATAAGTGACTCCGATCCTTTGAATTATTCAAAAATAATGCACACCCGCAGTTTAACGACACCCCGCTTTGGGTGTGCATTATTTTCTTATAATTCAACGGCCCGTCTTCAATTATTCCTTACTTTATTTTGACCCTTTAGAAGTATATAAATATATTTTTTTTATTTGTTTATATCTATTTAAATAAAATTTTTTGAAGGCTAATGCTTTACTATTTTGCATGCACACCGCCAGCGACTAGCAACGGCGGAGCAACACCATCTCATTAATTTCTGATTTGCTGCAAAAGGGACCGTTGGCGACAGGAAGTGGGCGTGTCCAGGTACTTGACGAAGTTGAAAACAGTTCAACTTTGTGCAAATGACGAGAGACTTTCGGGAGTGACAACCAATGAGAGTAAATGTTATCTGTCTTTTGGCATTTACTGAGAGGACGGTTACTTATTTGTCTATAGTTGTTACTCACATACGGGAAAAAATTTACGGCATTTTTCAAATATAATTTTAAATATATTTTCAAATTTACAAAAAAATCCCAAAAAACTATATGTACTGAAATATATTTTTACAAAAATGTATTTTTCACCAATATATTTTTTGTATATTTTAAAAAATATATTTTAAAGCATTTATATTTACGTTGCATTGGAAAAAAATACTTTGTATGTTACTAACCTGTAAACATAACAGGTTTGAAAAACTTAAAATTAAATCTATCTTCATTTGAATAATATACTTTTAATTTTATATTTTACACATACTTATGCATTTTATACAAACTTTAATATTTTGGCCAGGAAAAATATATTTTAGTTGTAAAATTAGAAAAAGTATTTATTGCCACTGAGATACATTTAAATATATATTAAAGAGCACCCATTATGTTGCTAAAAACAACGTTGTTTTGTGTATTTGCTGTAATACAATGTGTACGTGTGATTTATGGTTCAAAAACGCATTATTTTCCACAAACCGTATATTATTGTTGCACTTTTACGTCCTGCCTCCCTGAAACGTGTTGATTTTGTACAAAGCTCAGTGTTCTCCGATTGGCCAGCTAATCTGTACGTTGTGATTGGCGTTAATACCTCTATCGTCAGCCGGAAATGTGACGCTCCTTACCATGTTTGAAAGATTAGCTCACAATGCAATACTGACAGGAGTTAATATCAAGCCGAATTTGATCGAGAAAATGCAGAGGACCAAGTTGATCGACCAATTTTATCAGCACGTCAACAGGCCGAGAAAAGTAAACTATTGCCTACAATCCTTGTGTTTGTTGTAGTCCAAGAAAAGAGATTTAAGTTGAAAACGTTTAATCGGATAATAGGTGTTCTTTAGGTTAAAACTAAATAAATTTAAAATAAAAAAAATATATTTAATAAAGTTTTACTTTCTACACAATGTATTTAGCATATAATTTACTCATTCCCCGCCAGCCATTTTTTGAAAAGTTGCCCGCCAGCATTTTTTGTGATTTTCACAAAAGTTTCACAAAATGCCTTTCAGGAAAATTTTCTTCTAAAAATATATAAAAATACAAATATATAAAATGAAAGAAGAAACCCACTGCTTTCAAACAAACAAACAAAACTGGAAAAAAAAACGTTTTATTTATTTTTTCTTTGCTTATAAACTCTTAAATATTTTTGTTTGCAAAAAGCTGAAATAATTGCATTTTTGTGAAGGAATTTTGTTAGAGATCAGATTTAGAATGATTATCAAAACATACATGGGGGTGGTTTTGCGGACAGGGATTATGCCAGGACTAGGCCTTAGTTTAATTAGGAAATATAATTTTAACAAACATGCATTACTAAAAACATTACTAGTGTGCATTTTGAGGCAAAACAAAGGGCATTGATGTACTTTAAGATATGTCAGTGCAAGTTGTTTTCAGTTTGTACAGCTCTTACATGTATTTAGTCTTGCTGTCTAATCCCTGTCCGGGAAATTGCCCCTTCGAGTTTAAAATTAGTAAATCATTTTTTTGCTTCAGTTTTTTTATAAATTGGGTTAGTGCAATATACCGCCACCTAGTGGATAATCGCGGTATTACAGATTAACATAAACCCTCATCAGGAACATGGTTTTTTATGCAAATATTTTGGCGGGGAAAAAGCTAAAACATATTTTTGGCCAAAGTAATTAATTTTTTTGCTGTATGCGATAGGACAACCAGATTTAGGAACGCTTCCTAAACAACGTCATTAAAAGAGACGAGCGACAAACAGTGATGAAGTCACTGGCGTAGTGCAAGCACAGTAATGCCTGTGTGTCCAAACTTGATGCACATGAAAAATATCAAGATTTTTTTACTCTTCAGAAGGTGCCAGACTAAAATCCCAGACTCTACTATTATCTCAAATGTTTTACTTTTTTTTACACTGAATGTATCCACCTCCTTCATCAGGTTGGGGACTTTACACTCCTTTGAGCCACTATTATTTTATCTAACACACTTAAAGGTCTTCAGGATCCACAAGCCTCAGAGGGTAAGTGGTGCCTCTAGTGGCCCATCAAGAAGGAGCAGAGGTTAATGCTCAGGAGACCACGGCTATCTCAACCTCATCCTGAGGTGCTGTCCACGAGGACCTGTCAGCCAGTACCGCACTTCCTCCCTCTGATAAGAAAAGGTCAATCTGCTACCATCATCCCAGGGCCCGGGGCCCGCTGAAAATACCAGACAGAGAGCCCCAAACATAAGGTAGTGTCGAGGTCTCGTCTCTTGATTCGGTCGGTCAGCCTGACATTGAGAGACATCAAGCAAAACAATGTGGTCATGGTTGACTTTGATCTGCAAAATTACTTTTGACGGACAGGATGTGATGTCACGCTTAAGGGGTTATGTTTTTGTACCCTGCGTCTTTGAAGTTTGTATTCTTTGTATTGAGTCGAGAGGTTAATCTGTGACATTTAGATCTTCTGTGAAAGCTCACCAAACTTAAGCGATGGTTTAGCTAGGCCGCTTTGTTGCAATACAGGTTTTCCCAAATGTTCCTTCGGCGACGTGTCTTTTTCCCTCTTTACAGGGACAGGCTTCTTTCCAAACCCCCACCCCTCCAACCATCTCGCTCTGTTATTCCTGATTAGCTGTAAACGAGCAAATATTTTCCCAGTGTTCGGCAGGTTAGATCCCCATTTAATTAAACTGGCTCATTATGTCGCTCTCTGATTAGTGGAGGGGAATCAATTATTCAATTCGCAAACATGGGCCGCAGGAGCTCGAGGTGCACAAAGAGCTGCTCATTTAATTCCAAGGACACTAATTAGCTACAAAGCTGCAACTTTCCCTGTCTCTCCTCAAAGCCCCCTTATGCAATTATTTCATATACGCTGGACACCGAGCTTGATAAAAATGTAAAAATAGTCAAGCATGATGCAAAAAAAAAAAAAGATTCGGTGGGTCGTTCTTCATTTGGCAGGATTTGCGTCTCGTTAGCGGGGTCGGGATGTTGGGAGCGGTTTTATTTGCCGATATGTAGATGGGGGAAGAGCTAAGCATCCAGGAAACGACCCAAGGGATTTCCGACGGATTGGAGCTCAAAGGCTGGCACTTTTGTTCTCCGTAATCAAACGGCGGGCAATTATCCGAATTATTGACAGCAGATTTCTCATTTCTGCCGCAAATTAAGGCTATCAATAAAGGTTTCTGATGCAAAAGTGACTAATTAACCGACGGAGTGAAGCTCTGAAGCAGAGTTATAAAAAATACTCGGTAGCGCGTAGTGGAAACACAGGGGAACTAATTAGTTTAATTATCAAAACAGCTAATTAAAATTACACAGTTGCCTAATTAGTTCTGTGCTTCTTGCTGTCTGTTTTTTCCTCTTTGCCCTCTTACTCTTTAATTGACAGGTTGAAGTTAAATATAAAACAGAAGAAGAGAGAGAGAGAGAGAGAGAGAGAGAGAGAGAGAGAGAGAGCGAGGTGGTTAATATGAAAGCAGGCGTGTGGTGAGTTTAACTGAATGTTATCTGTGCAAGTGCCATCTATCTGGTGTGAGGAACAAATGACTTTTATTCAGGCAATATCAAAATTGCTCACTAATGTGTCCTTGATGTAGGGTTGAAGTGGATTTGTCTTTTCAGGTTTTGATCTGGATTAGGTCTGTAAAGGACGCATTTATCAAAAAAGACTTACAGTGCATTCAACCACTACATTTTTTATCAGTATGTGTGTGTTCCCTGGGGATCAAACCCATGACCTTTGCACAGCTAATGCAATGCTCTATCAGCTGAGCAATAGGAACTCATGTGCTTAATGTGCGTGATTCACCAGCACATGTTATTCTGGGGATATTTGTGACCCTGAACCACAAAACTAGTCTTAACATGGGTATATTTGTAGCAACGGCCAACAATACATTGTATGGGTCAAAATTATCGTCAAAAATCAATGGGATATTAAGTAAAAATCATGTTCCATGAATATATTTTATACATTATACATTACATTACATAATATATGTATTTATCATTAGTAATGTGTGTTGCTATGACTTTAAATGAATTTCTGTCATCATTTACTTACGTTCATGTTGTTACAACCCTGTATACATTTCTTTATTCTGATGAATGTAAGGGAAGATATTTTGAGGAATGTTTGTAGCCAAACCAATTATGAGCCCCATCAAAGAATACTATGGAAGTGAATGGGGCTCATGAACAAACATTCCTCACAATAACTTCCTTTGTGTTCATCAAAACAAAGGTTTATAACAACATGAGGATGAGTAAATGATGAGTGAATTTTAATTTGGGGGTAAACTATCCCTTTAAATGTGTTATTCTCAATATTTTTATGTTTTTTGCACCCTCCAGATTTTCATATAGTTGTATCTCAGCCAAATATTGTCCTATCTTAACAAGCATAAATAGAAAGCTGATTTATTCAGACGATTTCCAAAAAATTGACCTTTATGGATTGTTTTGTGGTCCAGGGTCACATTTGTCTTCATATTGTTTCATCAAACTCTCTCGGCCTATGATACTTTTTGTCTGCTGACATCACCAAGCCCTCATTTTTTGTCTTCTCCCCTCTCACTTTTGAGGTGTCATGAAACATTTTGATAATAAAAGTAAATGGTATCAAAATAAGAAGCATACAGTTACACACATCTCTTCATGTACTATTTTGCACATGATTTCAAATGACATCATACAAACCAATTTTGTTGTTTTTTCCACATTTAATGGGAAAATTTTCATTACCGAAACGTCTCCATGACTGGATTTGGGTTCTTTGATATGGAAATATTTATAATTAAACAAAATCTAAAAAATAAAAAGGTTCAGTGCTGTTATAGTATAAACATTTACAGTAAAGAAACATGTGGTATTGGTGATCACTGGTAAATGTAGAGACAATAATAAGGAATATAAATGTGTCCAAGACCAATTTTCTCATCCTCCACAACAGTTTTCAATCATTGTTTAAGCCCTCAAGGAACTAACATTTTAAAAAAAGTAGTTAGGTAAGCAGCTCTTATTTTTTCTCTCCAGATAAGAATTGAAATTTTGTTTGTCATTGTACCTAGACAACTTTTTAGTTCTTATTACCGAAACGTGAGTTTGTAAATGCATATATTTAATGTAATATCATGTTGCGGTAATGATCATTTTTGATAATGATAATCTAATAAATGTAAATAATTCTATGGGAAATATTTTTAATTCCTCTAAAAATAATGGTTAAAATAAGTTCAGATCTGAATCTCATACAGTATATGCAAAAAAAATTGGCTTCAATGGCTTTTTAACTCTTTCCCCGCCAGCATTTTTTAAAAAAGTTGCCAGCCAGCGCCAGCATTTTTCATGATTTTCACAAAAGTTTAATGCCTTCCAGAAAATGTTCTTCTTTAAATATATAAACAAACAATATATCAGATGAAAGAACAGACCCTCTGCTTTCAAACAAACAAAAAAAAAAACCGTTTCATCCTACCTTCATTAGTTCTCTTGTAATCACCTCTCAAACATGGGTAGGTTTCTTCAAAAACAAACAATTTTGAGCAAAAAGCTGAGATAATTGCATTTTTGCGAAGGACTTTTGATAGAGATCAGATACAGAGCGATCTTTAAAACATACACGGAGTTCTTTCTCTTCCACGTGAGGCGCTACTTCCGGGTTGTATAAGTTGCAGAAGTGCGCCACCTGGTGGATAATTTTGCGTAAAGTATTGCGGAAAATCTCGTCATTGGCGGGGAAGCGTTTTCTCTTAATTGACGAGATATCTCGTCAATGGCGGTGAAAGAGTTAAAAATTCTGATGCTGGACACCTTCTAAATCTGGATTTCGTAAGAATAACCCACTTACCCACTCCGCTTTACTTTGACATATAAGGCCTCACTTTTCAATGAATTCCTAGCCGAAGTACTGCTTTAAATACTGCTGGGAAATTTTTACTTTAAAGGTGCTCTAAGCGAATTCTAAGGGAGGGGGAGGGGAGGAGTTAGCTACGCTCCGTTTGGTTTGAGAACACTTTGAACGTCAACAAGAACACAGCTGGACTGTATCGCGACTACAGTTAACCTAAATGGTGAAATGACGGCTATTGCTTGTTGGCTATTCTTAACTCTTAAAGGGGACATATCCTTAAAATCTGACTTTTTCCATGTTTAAGGGCTATAATTTGGTCCCCAGTGCTTCTATCAACCTAGAAAATGTGAAAAAGATCAACCCAGTAACTTAGTTTTGGTAAACCATTCTCTGCAAGCATGTGAAAATGTGATGTCAGAAGGGGATAATACCACCCCTTAATCTGCAATATCCAACCATGGCACTTCCATTTCAGAGATCAGCTCATTTGCATTTAAAAGGACACACCCAAAAACTGCACATTTTTGCTCACACCTACAAAGTGGCAATTTTAACATTCTAAAATAAATTATCTATTATCTTATTTTGAGCTAGAACTTCACATAGATACTCTGGGGACACCAAAGATTTATTTGACATTTTAAAAAAAGTCTTGTGAAATGTCCCCTTTAATGCAATAACATGTTAGTTTAGTTAAGTGCAGTAACAAAACTGATCTTTTAAAAATTAAACATAGATATGTAAAACTGTAACTATAAAATATATATACAGTATGGGATGTAAAGGATCTAGGATGAGGTTATCATCCTCCTGTCCTGACAGCATGAATGGTCTTTGTTTCAGCGATCGGAACACCACCTTGCTTCTTCTGGCCATACTGATATTTTTAGTAGCGCTAATCATGCAGCTTATTATTTCTCCAGTTCGCAGAAACGTTGAACTCCAGACTCCCCCTACCTAAAAGATTCATGAAGACCAGGGCATCGTGGGACCTCCTTAAGTTTGCAATGGGGTCAGAGATCGCCGCTATCCCTTCGGCAAGTACAGAAAAACAAATTGCATATGTTAAGGGCAAGTCTGTACATAGCATGTTCTTCAATTCAGTGTTTGTTTTTCTTGCATCCATCTATTACCTCAAGCTAGTTTTTGGTGCAGGTCAGTAAGCAATCACAATAGGTAACCTAGTCAGTCTGGTTGTCATGACATATATTATGGTGGATCGGGCTGTTATGCTGGTAGGCATCCGCTGTGAAAGCTTTGGGTCAGCTATTGGTCTTGCAGAGTCGTTGAGTGATCTGCCATTCGGTCTTAATGAAATGAAATCCTGATGAGCAGTGATATGGAAAGGGAGTCTTGACGGCCAGTTCAGAGCAGTAAAGGAGATAAAGTCACCCATTTACTTAGTTCATACTGACCTGTCAAGCATCTAAATGGGCACCCTGCTCTTCCCACCACCGTATCTCAAATCAAATACGGCCCTAGGCAACAGGTATGATGTCAGAGACACTTCACTATAAAACACAGTGACATACGATGACATCCACATTGACATCCAAACATATGTGATGCCAACAAAGTGCCGTGTTTGATTTTTAATGCTACAAATTGAATTGCGCCTGATTTGAGTTCCCTACTATATTATAAATTTGATTTACTTCCTCATGTATGTATATACTACGGTTTATATATTTATTTTATTTATTCATTTTTTAATAATTTACAGTTATTCTCATTACGGTGACACAGTCACTAAACTGGTAATGAATAGAAAAAGCAATTCTTCACATTTTCTTTTATTGCAGGACCACAAAACTGCTCAACAATGAGTCAACGTACAGACCAAATGCGCCGTCCATATCGCATCATTCGCATCGCCCCAAGCGAGGACACGTCTGATCGCGTCTTTGCATTGACTTTGTATGTAATCTACTCTCGCAAATCATTGAACTCGTTTTTGGTGTGTATGCCCCATAATGCTATGTACACACCAAACGCAGGGCATCGTATTACTCGCTCTAGATTACTCGCGGGATTTAACTTCGTCTCATGCGAATTTTTTGCTCGAGTTGAATATTTTCAACTTGGGCGAAGACGCGTTTGAGGCAAATAGCGCGTGTTTTCGCGGCAAACGCGCCACCCATATCGCGTCATTCGCATCAACCCACGCGAGGACGCGTCTGATCGCGTCTTTGCATTGACTTTGTATGTAATCTACTCGCGCAAATCGTTTAATTCGCGTTTGGTGTGTATGCCCCATAATGCTATGTACACACCAAACGCAGGGCATCGTATTACTCGCTCTAGATTACTCGCGGGATTTAACTTCGTCTCATGCAAATTTTTTGCTCGAGTTGAATATTTTCAACTTGGGCGAAGACGCGTTTGAGGCAAATAGCGCGTGTTTTCGCGGCAAACGCGCCACCCATATCGCGTAATTCGCATCGCCCCAAGCGAGGACGCGTCTGATCGCGTCTTTGCATTGACTTTGTATGTAATCTACTCGCGCAAATCGTTTAATTCGCGTTTGGTGTGTATGCCCCATAATGCTATGTACACACCAAACGCAGGGCATCGTATTACTCGCTCTAGATTACTCGCGGGATTTAACTTCGTCTCATGCAAATTTTTTGCTCGAGTTGAATATTTTCAACTTGGGCGAAGACGCGTTTGAGGCAAATAGCGCGTGTTTTCGCGGCAAACGCGCCACCCATATCGCGTCATTCGCATCAACCCACGCGAGGACGCGTCTGATCGCGTCTTTGCATTGACTTTGTATGTAATCTACTTGCGCAAATCATTGAACTCACATTTGGTGTGTATGCCCCATAATGCTATGTACACACCAAACGCGGGGCATCGCGTTACTCGCTCTAGATTACTCACAGGATTTAACTTCGTGTCATGTAAATTTTTCTCTCTAGTTGAATATTTTCAACTTGGGCGAAGACGCGTTTGAGGCAAATAGCGCGTGTTTTCGCGGCAAACGCGCCACTCATATTGCGTCAATCGGATCACCCCACGCGAGGACGCGTCTGATTGCGTCTTTGCATTGAGTTTGTATGTAATCCACTCACGCAAATCGTTGAACTCGCGTTTGGTGTGTACGCCCCATAATGCTACGTACACACCAAACGCAGGGCATCGCGTTACTCGCTCTAGATTACTCACAGGATTTAACTTCGTGTCATGTAAATTTTTCTCTCGAGTTGAATATTTTCAACTTGGGGTGAAGACGCGTTTGAGGCAAATAGCGCATGTTTTCGCTGCAAACGCGCCACCCATATTGCGTCAATCGGATCACCCCACGCGAGGACGCGTCTGATCGCGTCTTTGCATTGAGTTTGTACGTAATCTACTCGCGCAAATCGTTTAATTCGCGTTTGGTGTGTATGCCCCATAATGCTATGTACACACCAAACGCGGGGCATCGCGTTACTCGCTCTAGATTACTCACAGGATTTAACTTCGTGTCATGTAAATTTTTCTCTCTAGTTGAATATTTTCAACTTGGGCGAAGACGCGTTTGAGGCAAATAGCGCGTGTTTTCGCGGCAAACGCGCCACTCATATTGCGTCAATCGGATCACCCCACGCGAGGACGCGTCTGATTGCGTCTTTGCATTGAGTTTGTATGTAATCCACTCACGCAAATCGTTGAACTCGCGTTTGGTGTGTATGCCCCATAATGCTACGTACACACCAAACGCAGGGCATCGCGTTACTCGCTCTAGATTACTCACAGGATTTAACTTCGTGTCATGTAAATTTTTCTCTCGAGTTGAATATTTTCAACTTGGGGTGAAGACGCGTTTGAGGCAAATAGCGCATGTTTTCGCTGCAAACGCGCCACCCATATTGCGTCAATCGGATCACCCCACGCGAGGACGCGTCTGATCGCGTCTTTGCATTGAGTTTGTACGTAATCTACTCGCGCAAATCGTTTAATTCGCGTTTGGTGTGTATGCCCCATAATGCTATGTACACACCAAACGCGGGGCATCGCGTTACTCGCTCTAGATTACTCACAGGATTTAACTTTGTGTCATGTAAATTTTTCTCTCTAGTTGAATATTTTCAACTTGGGCGAAGACGCGTTTGAGGCAAATAGCGCATGTTTTCGCGGCAAACGCGCCACCCATATCGCGTCATTCGCATCAACCCACGCGAGGACGCGTCTGATCGCGTCTTTGCATTGACTTTGTATGTAATCTACTTGCGCAAATCATTGAACTCGCGTTTGGTGTGTATGCCCCATAATGCTATGTACACACCAAACGCGGGGCATCGCGTTACTCGCTCTAGATTACTCACAGGATTTAACTTCGTGTCATGTAAATTTTTCTCTCTAGTTGAATATTTTCAACTTGGGCGAAGACGCGTTTGAGGCAAATAGCGCGTGTTTTCGCGGCAAACGCGCCACTCATATTGCGTCAATCGGATCACCCCACGCGAGGACGCGTCTGATTGCGTCTTTGCATTGAGTTTGTATGTAATCTACTCGCGCAAATCGTTGAACTCGCGTTTGGTGTGTATGCCCCATAATGCTACGTACACACCAAACGCAGGGCATCGCGTTACTCGCTCTAGATTACTCACAGGATTTAACTTCGTGTCATGTAAATTTTTCTCTCGAGTTGAATATTTTCAACTTGGGGTGAAGACGCGTTTGAGGCAAATAGCGCATGTTTTCGCTGCAAACGCGCCACCCATATTGCGTCAATCGGATCACCCCACGCGAGGACGCGTCTGATCGCGTCTTTGCATTGAGTTTGTATGTAATCTACTCGCGCAAATCGTTGAACTCGCGTTTGGTGTGTATGCCCCATAATGCTATATACACACCAAATGCGGGGCATCGCGTTACTCGCTCTAGATTACTCGCGGGATTTAACTTCGTGTCATGTAAATTTTTCTCTCTAGTTGAATATTTTCAACTTGGGCGAAGACGCGTTTGAGGCAAATAGCGCATGTTTTCGCGGCAAACGCGCCACCCATATTGCGTCAATCGGATCACCCCACGCGAGGACGCGTCTGATCTCATCTTTGCATTGACTTTGTATGTAATCTACTCTCGCAAATCATTGAACTCGCGTTTGGTGTGTATGCCCCATAATGCTACGTACACACCAAACGCAGGGCATCGTATTACTCGCTCTAGATTACTCACAGAATTTAACTTCGTGTCATGCAAATTTTTTGCTCGAGTTGAATATTTTCAACTTGGGCGAAGACTCGTTTGAGGCAAATAGCGCATGTTTTCGCGGCAAACGCGCCACCCATATTGCGTCAATCGGACCACCCCACGCGAGGACGCGTCTGATCGCGTCTTGGCATTGACTTTGTATGTAATCTACTCGCGCAAATCATTGAACTCAAGTGTGGTGTAAACCCACAGTGACCCAGCTTTCAATCTGGAAAGAACTATTCCTTTAATTTTCTTTAAAATATGCAAAATCCATTTGGACATCAATGTCAAACCCTACAGTGAAAAAAAATCCACCCTTTCTTTTTTTTTATTCATATTAAACCAAAGCAGTGTCATTAGACATGCTGTTTTGATTTTCTTGTTAATGTGATGTCATACTAACAAAGCCCCGCCCATGGCCACTGACTGTGGTTGATTTAATCCAAAATCTTTAATAAAAATGTGTTTGTTAGCACGTTGTAGTGCTAAAGCGTCTAAATATACTATTGTCTCAGACTGTATTGTGGCATCGTGAGAGGGTATGTAATAGAGGCAAGGTATCTGCCATCTAGGTGGTTGCAGCATGGGGACTACAAACCAAGATGGCCACCGTGTCCCTGACTACAATTACCAGGTTTCTCAATGGTGGAGACAGCTGTTGCGAATGAAGGAGAAAAGCTGTTAATGAGCTGAGAACAGAGAGTCTTGATTGTTTTGTGTTTGATAGGACACACAAAGAGAAGCTGGAATAGTTTTTGTTGAAATCGTTTTGGTATTTAAGTTGATGATTAAAAACAACCCAGTGATTTGATCTCTGCCTGGACTCGATTTGTGAAACAACCCACACTTTGGAGATACCCTACCTCTCACGATGCCACAGTATACACAGGAATCAGATCTACTTTTAACCAAAAGCATTTTCAATAAGGGAGTGAGGAGCTGTAGCTCATTTGCATTTAAAGGTACAAAGCGCTTTTTTGCTCCTGCCCAAATATGGGCTTTTGGACATGCTATAACAAATGATCTGTGGGCTGAAACTTCACAGATTCTTTATAGGCACACTTGAGACTTATAAAACATATTGTACACATATTGTTTTCTGAAAACGCATGTTAGTACGCTTGTAAAACAGGCTAAATTAATCGTAACAGAGTGTGGATAAAACGTTCTCCAAAGTGAAGGCCTTTTGTGAATAAAATGCAGTCTCGCCCCGCTCTGCCTGTGAGGGAGATGCATGTAGATTGCAGGGTGAATTGCCTGCAAAGCTGCTGTCCGATTTGAATTGTCAATGCGTCCCCGTTTCATTTGACTCATAGGAAGAGCACTTTGGCTCACATAGCGCAAAGACAGATTCCATCAGGTCCTTATCTGTTACAACCTGCATTGCTTGCAATTGGATTCAATAGCATCCTATAATAGTGTTATTTTTTTCAACATTAGGATACTTGGGTTTTTGCACTGGTCAGCAGTGGGGTGTGTAAGGATATAAAAGGCAACTTTAGCCTACCTTGTTTTCCGTCCAGTGCCATGAATAGTGTATTATTCTGATCATTTGTCTGGAGGAAAAGTAATTTTATCTCGTATAGAAAGTGTTTTTTTATCCGGCCTGTCCCCGGAGTGATGCGTATTGCGCTCAGATGAAGAAATCCCATCACTGCATTGATACATCACAAAAGCCGGCCGCAATCATCGTCTGAAAGATCCTCCGAGACCAATTTAGACCCCTAAGACTTTGACCGTAACATTTAAATCAGCAAAACTGACTAATATAGTGTT
This sequence comes from Paramisgurnus dabryanus, assembly GCF_030506205.2. Classification (NCBI taxonomy): domain Eukaryota; kingdom Metazoa; phylum Chordata; class Actinopteri; order Cypriniformes; family Cobitidae; genus Paramisgurnus; species Paramisgurnus dabryanus. Next base: position 29,204,798 of record NC_133337.1, on the reverse strand, counting down.
GGCTATGATAGTTCTGAATACAATTATTGTACCCTCAACATGGCCGAATTCATTAAAATATCCATATAACTGATATCAATGTTGGTCCAATTTTTCTATAATTTCTTCGCGCTAAAATAATTGGACTGGATCTCATTTTAAGGCCATGGGAGATCTTTGATGGGACTCATTTGCACTAAGGGCGCCCTTTTTTTCTTTAAACAAGACATTAATTAAGTGCCAGTATAACCAGATAGGTCTGCCTTATATTCATTTTTTGACTTAAAGAGAAGAGAGATTTAAAGGGACAGTTCGCCCAAAAATAGACATTGTCGAAATCATAGCCTCGTGTCATTACAAACCTTTCACATAAAAGGAGACGAATATTTAAGCTGCTGTCTCTAGTGCCTATTAACTTCGATTGTACTTGAAAATTCTACTATAAATACCACTACTATACTTGATTTTACACAAGAAAGGAAGTTAAATATGCTTGTAATGACACAAGGGTGAACGAACAATGGCACAATGTGAATTTTGACTTTCCCATTGCTCATGAAATGGAATTCCCATGCGAAATGTAATATGAAGTTTTCCAGGGTTACGAGTGATACTATTCCCAGTTTCATAGCATGGTAAAGAACGATAAAAGCCTCAATATGCCTTCATGTTAAAAGTTGAAGTCAAACGCCTGAATCACATTGCGTTTTTATCCACCAGAATCCAGCGTGTTGCTATAACGTCAAACAATCTGCGCATGTGTTCAAAGAGTGAGAATAAGCCGGGTGAAATCTTTAGCTTTTTTGATTGCTTCAGACATCGTCTCTTGGAACAGAGAGACGACGCTGTCGCAAACTCCATCTTATTTACATTTTCTTTTTCTCCCACCCCACACACTTACGCTGCACCGTTCCAGAAAAGCAAAGGGAAGGAAACGGCCCAAAAAAGAAAGACTGTTTTTCAATGCCAAGGTGCCACGGCCTTCTTTTAAGCCGTAAATGTTCAGACGAAAGAAAAGAGAAGCCGATAATGAGCACCGAGCTGGTTTCCAAGCCGTCCGTATTGTTTTAATTGTTCGAAACACGTATAGCGGAAGGGAAGAGAGAGCGAGAGAAGACGAAGTCCCAGAGACGCAGCGCCAACATTCAAAAAAAGAACAAACCTGGCTTTTTCCAATGTGTTGGAGCAATTATGTACAAACCCTGTAATTATGCATATCTTTTTGAAACATGTAAAGCTGTATGGAAATGAGTCTGGACCGATTTAACTCCCCCCACCGGCTGTGCATTGTTTGATATATTCAGACAGTTTTGGGAAAGTAATGGGACTTTAAGTCGAGGTTTTGGGCATTGGGAGTCGATCTAAAAGGGGAAAGCCTAAGGTCGTTTTTTTTTCTTCGAGGAATGGTGAGAAAAAGCATCTCACGTGCATCTTCCTCCCTCTTTTCATATATGCAAGGTCCCACCCTTAATTAAGTCAGTTGGGGTTTAAAGTGTTGAATCTTGTTTTAAGACCATCTCAGCATATTTAAAGGACTGCGTGTGCGCATAGTAATCAGGCCATCCTCCGGCATTTGGGTGTTGGGTGAAGATCTTAATTTCTTTCCCCACACTTGTTTTTCTGAAAAGACGAGAACATGTGATTGTTCCCAGCTGTAAGTGAGAATATCTCTACTCAGCACCTCTGTTTTGTGCAATTACAGCTCGCTAATCCTTTCAGAAAGAAATTCAATTACTTTTATCAAGGTTATTTCATACGCGATATACGATATCAAATCCTAATACGGGTGTTTTGTGTCAACGTGCCAAATAATTGAGCGGCGCTTGCTCTTCCAGGAGAGCGATCTTCCCGGTAGCACGACAATGCGACTAGTAACAGTTCTGTGAGCAATAATGGGGACATTATTCTGGTTCACCAGGACCTAAGCACCTGTTACTGGTCTTCAACGCCGAATCCACGCTGACATTTAAAATGTTCATTTTTTACATTGATAACATGGTATTGGCACGGCTTCGAGCCAGGAACTGACGATGGCTCTTTAAATGCCCGCAAAGTGGCGAGATTAAAATCAAATATTAAATTCTCGCTTTGCAGCCACACTTTCTGCTTGACTTATCTGCATTGAAGGTCTTTTAGGCAACTACAGTAGCAGAACACGGGTACGCTAGCCCCCAAACAATTACCCCTGGAAGGGTTTTTTTTTGGAGTGAAGCCGGATAATTGTGTAATTATCCGTGTGAAATGGGAAGTCTAATGTGTTAAAGTGGGATTTTTTTAAGCCAAGTTGTGGGGAGGAGGAGTGTGGTAAAGCCCACCTGTCAGAGATGAACACGCTCGACCAAACTGATAAAGAGATGTTAGGTATTCGTCTGGAGAGGGTCCCTAGGAAAGTGAATTTCTGGGTGAGCGGAAAGATTTAAAAACCCATTAGGCATGAAGAAAGTAATACCTATTGGTATCCAATTTGGTTTAATTTGATTGCTGTGATCACCAAAATTGGCCTTACACATTTTAACCTAAAAGGTTTGAAATGCAAACAAAAATTATTCAGTTTTGTTGAATCTGCTAAACGCACAAAGCAATCTGTGATGTCCGATTTGCGAACACTGTACAAAAAATTTAACTTACATTTTGAAGTATAATCAGCATGGATTCACAAGATATTTCAACTTTTATTTCTTATTGTGACTAGTGATGAGTTGTTGTAACTTTTGTAAACAGAAAGTTTTAATAAATTAAACTAAACCTACTAAAAAATCTAGCTGTGCTTTGGTCACTTTTTAAGCTGGTCTAGCTGGACTTAGCTGGTCAGGCTAAAAGACCAGCTTGATTACCTTTTCCAGGCTGGGACCAGCTTAATCCAGCTACTGCCACCAGCTAAAACCAGCTACAAGCTTATGCTGGTCATCACATTATTAACAAATTTGTCGCTGTGTGTCGCTCGTCTCTTTCAACGAGGAAGGTTAAGGGTCGTTGACGTGAACTCCACTGCTTTGCTCTCATTGCTCCAGAAAGTCACTCATTATTTGCATAAAGTTAAAGTTTTCTCAACTTTGTTGCACGACTGGATACGCCCCATCCGGTCGCCAGCGGTCATTTTCGCTCGTGTCCCCGGATATCGGCGAGCTTCCATTGAAATGAATGTGTCTAGTGATGAGTTGTTGTAACTTATAAAAAAGGAAGTTCAAATAAATAAGCTAACCCTACTGAAAAATTCAGCTAAGACTAGCATAAGCTGGTTTTGCTGGTGTAGCAAGCTGGTCTAGCCGGACTTAGCTGGTCAGGTTGGAAGACCAGCTGACCAGCCACCAGCTTGATTACCTTTGCCAGGCTAGGGGACCAGCTTAATCCAGCTACTGCCACCTTAAACCAGCTAAAACCAGCTACCAGCTTATGTTGATCATAAGATACATTTACATTCTAAGTAATTTTGTTGCTGTGTGTTGCTCGTCTCTTTCAACGAGGTCATTAATGGGCGGTGAAGTGAACTTCACTGCTTCGCTCTCATTAGTAGTCGCTCCAGAAAGTCGCTCTTCATTTGTATATAGTTAAACTTTTCTCCACTTTGTTGTGCGACTGGACACGCCCAATCCAGTCGCCAGCGGTCATTGTCGCCCGTGTCCCCAGATATCAGTGAGCTTCCATTGAAATGAATGTGTGTAGTGATGAGCTGCTTTTGCTGGTGTAGCAAGCTGGCCTAACTGTGTTTTGGTCACTTTTTAAGCTGGTCTAGCTGGACTTAGCTGGTCAGGCTGGAAGACCAGCTGACCCACCAGCTTGACTACCTTTGCCAGGCTAGGGGACCAGCTTAATCCAGCTACTGCCACCTTAAACCAGCTAAAACCAGCTACCAGCTTATGTTGATCATAATATACATTTACATTCTAAGTAATTTCGTTGCTGTGTGTTGCTCGTCTCTTTCAACGAGGTCATTAATGGGCGTTGAAGTGAACTTCACTGCTTCGCTCTCATTAGTAGTCGCTCCAGAAAGTCGCTCTTCATTTGTATATAGTTAAACTTTTCTCAACTTTGTCACGCGACTGGACACGCCCCATCCGTTCACCAGCGGTCATTGTTGCTTGTGTCGCCGGATATTGGCGAGCTTGAAAAGGAATGAGATTGCGTTGCTCTGCTACTGCTAGTCGCTGCTAGTCGCTGCTAGTCTGAATGCAGCTTTAGCTGGATTTTTCAGTAGGGAATTTAACAATTAATAATTTTCTACGTTAAAGCAAAGTCACGATAAAAAATGAACGTTGAAATGACTTGTAAATCCAAGTTGATTATAATTAAAAATGTAAAAAGTTTCTTTTTTACAGTGAATGATTAATTAAATTATTTTGTGTCAAACAAACTTGCGTCAATCAGACTAGATTCATTTAAGAAAAACCTGATTTGTCCATCAGTACATTTGGTCATTTGTCTACCAAAAAGTGATTTGGCTTATAAATGTCTCACTTTATCCAGTGATTCCCAAGTATTTTTAGTCTGGTGCCTTGCTAGAAACTAATAAAAAGCGTGATATCATGTTTGAGATAAATATGACTAGTAATATTTGGATGACCGTCTTGGATCTGTCGTCTTTAATGAGCCATTTTTATTCATTTTAAAACACCCAATGATTTGGAATTCCTACTAAAAACTACAATTCTGGAATTCCAAGGTGGTCTATTCCCATTTGGCAAGCACATTATTGCATTGACCCTTACACTTCACACATGGTTTCTCTGAGAACTCGGCTCCGGCTGTAAACACCGACTTGTGAAAATGGGGGTTCGGAGGGAAGAGCAACAGCATGATGAAAATTCAGGGAAATAGAACATGAGATATGTTGTCCGCTTCAGCGGTTGTTAGGAAATAAATTGCTTTTGAAAGTAGAAATGTTTACCTCAATTGAGAGACGTTTTATGCTCCCGACAGGAAATTATTTCGCAGCTTCTCTCGCGGTTGCTCTTTCCATTGGCTGTGTTTTCTTAACCTTACAAAATAACTTGGCCTCTACATTCACCTTGAGTATAAACACTTATTCTGTGTTTTCAGGCCTCTCTCTACAGGTACCTTAACTAATTTCTTTCTTCTGTGGAGAAACTACCAGGACAGAAAGGATGGGAAAGAGGCATGCTGCTATTCTGACTGCTGCCCATATTTGGCTTTTGTGTCGGCTGTATTCCGAGTGGGAGAAAGTAAATCGAAAGTAGAATTGCACTGACAGACGTTATTCCTTCTTTAAATTCGCATTAAAATTATGCACCTTGTTGACACAATGTCGCAGTTGTTGTCGGCAAAACAAATCGTTTGAGCTGTACGAGTAAAATTTGTTTATGGCTGTTAGTGTTGGTGCAGTATAGCCGGCGTTTCGCCATTGTTGAGTTTCCAGCCAATTTATAACTTATCACTTCAATTTAATTGAGTTTGTGGCAGAGCTTAGGGGACAGACGGAGGACTTCTGAGCAAATAAGGTGAAATCTAAAGATAGATCAGAACGGCTCATTGTTGCTAGTCTGCTCCACCAATAATTCATTTTGTTGGAACCCATTTTCACCTGAATGCCGCTTAAAGAGTTTTAGGGCACAAACTTGACAAACAAAAGAGTATAGCAAGTTCAACGCGCTCACATAAACCAACTTTGTCACGTTGCTGGACACGCCCACTTCCGGTTGCCAACACTCACTGTCACTCATGTCACTGGAAATCGGCAAGATTTTAATGAAATAAATGAGATTGCGTCGTTCCAACGTTGCTAGTTGCTGGCGGTGTGCATGCAGCTTAAATCTTGATTTAGGACCTACGCCTTAGCTATGTCGTGGGATGTGCGTTGCTCTGCGTAGCCTGACGCGCACCTCTCCAAATATGTAACAACGTCTCAGTTTTACGCAGATTGCAAGCTCTGTGATTGGTCTGCCAAATACGTCATACGCATTTCCACTTGTGACAGGAAACAAAGATGAAGAGCGACAACTCAAGCAGCAAAGAAAAGTTGCCATATTTTTCTGTACACAAGAAGTTGCTTCTTCTTCACCTTTTGCCTTGATACTGTGCACACACCTGTGACAAGCCCGTATGCTGCCTACTAGAGGTCCACATGTGTAATTGCATAGTGATGTGGCGTGTAGCTTACATCGGCTACATTGGCTAAGGGGTAGGTCTTATGCAAAACTATAAATTGACCTTCATAGCTTGATCTGTAGATGAATGTGTGTGTCGTCTATGAGTGTGTTGTATTGTAATGTAGAGGGATGCTCTCTGACGTTGACACTGGCCTTGGGTCCTGATCTCCAAAACTCTTATCAAGAGCCTAAGAGCCACACATTGAGCCTCTCTGACAAACCTGCCCATGTCCGATTATTGCTTCTTACCCGGGACTTCTTAACTGATGGCTGGTGTCCACAGTCTGGAGGGCTAAAGGGAGAAGCCACTGAACCAACTGATATTGGTTTAAAAGTGTGATAGATATAGACAACATATCTATTTAAAGGGATAGTTCACTTAAAAATGAAAATTTGCAATTTTTTTATTCACCCTAAGGCCATCCGATATGTTGGTGATATTTTTTCTTCAGAAGAACAATAAAAAAGGTATTTTGCAAAAACCGCAGTGCTATGTGATTCATTTAATGCAAGCCAATGGTTTCCTACACTTTAAGAGTTGAAAAACTAGATCTATTCAATACAAAAATAATCCCTGCGACTCCTGGTGACATATTGGTGACATATTGATGTCTTGTGAAGCCAATCTATGGCATTGTTAACCTTTATAAAAAAGTACACGTAACCTAAACCCTGTCCTCGACTACTCAAGTGTTTTACTTTAATGCATGAATTGCATGATTTCTCTAATTCAATAAGAATTTTTTTATTGAATCAATTTAAATATCTGGATTTGAAGATTTTACCCATCATGCATTGCAGCATGCATAAATTAACAGCTACTGTTTTGCTGTTTGTTGTCTGTATTTAACCCCTTACCTGTTGCAGCCCTTCTTTGGGTGATGTTCACCTTCAAATTAGAAAATTAAACTAGATATGCAATTCCCAAGGAATTACCAGTGCATGAAAATGCAAAAAGTTGATTGCCAGAAATGTAAAAGAAATTTAGTCTAGTAGTTTACCTGGCTGTTGACATGTTTTAGTGTGAAGCTAGCATGATTTAAAAAAGTTATCATGATGAAATATGATGCTAGCATGATTAGCATGATTCAGCATGACGTTAGCATGATGCTAGCATGATTAGCATGAAGCTAGCATGAAGCTAGCATGACTAGCATGAAGCTAGCATGATGCTAGCATGATTAGCATGAAGCTAGCATAAAGCTAGCATGATTAGCATGAAGCTAGCATGATGATAGCATGATTAGCATGAAGCTAGCATGATGCTAGCATGATTAGCATGAAGCTAACATGATGTTAGCATGATTAACATGAAGCTAGCATGATGCTAGCATGATTAGCATGAAGCTAGCATGATGTTAGCATGATTAGCATGAAGCTAGCATGATGCTAACATGATTATCATGCTGCTAGCATGATTAGCATGATGCTAGCATGAAGCTAGCACGATGCTAGCATGAAGCTAGCAGGATGCTAGCATGATTAGCATGAAGCTAGCAGGATGCTAGCATGATTAGCATGAAGCTAGCACGATGCTAGCATGATTAGCATGAAGCTAGCACGATGCTAGCATGATTAGCATGAAGCTAGCACGATGCTAGCATGATTAACATGAAGTTAGAACGTTGCTAGCATGATTAGCATGAAGCTAGCACGATGCTAGCATGATTAGCATGAAGCTAGCACAATGTTATCATGATAAACACGAAGCTAGCATGATTAGCATGAAGATAACACGATGCTAGCATGATTACCATGAAGCTAGCACGAAGCTAGCATGACTAGCATTAAGCTAGCATGATGCTAGCATGATGCTAGCATGACGTTAGCATGATGCTAGCATGATTAGCATGAAGCTAGCATGAAGCTAGCATGACTAGCATGAAGCTAGCATGATGCTAGCATGATTAGCATGAAGCTAGCATGATGCTAGCATGACTAGCATGAAGCTAGCATGATGCTAGCATGACTAGCATGAAGCTAGCACGATGTTAGCATGACTAGCATGAAGCTAGCACGATGCTAGCATGATTAGCATGAAGCTAGCACGATGCTAGCATGATTAGCATGAAGCTAGCACGATGCTAGCATGATTAGCATGAAGCTAGCACGATGCTAGCATGATTAGCATGAAGCTAGCACGATGCTAGCATGATTAGCATGAAGCTAGCACGATGCTAGCATGATTAGCATGAAGCTAGCACGATGTTGGCATGATTAGCATGAAGCTAGCACGATGTTAGCATGATTAGCATGAAGCTAGCACGATGCTAGCATTATTAGCATGAAGCTAGCACGATGCTAGTATGATTAGCATGAAGCTAGCACGATGTTATCATGATTAGCATGAAGCTAACACGATGTTAGTATGATTAGCATGAAGCTAGCACGATGTTATCATGATTAGCATAAAGCTAACATGATGTTAGTATGATTAGCATGAAGCTAGCATAATTTGCATGAAGCTAGCATGATGCTAGCATGATTACCATGAAGTTAGCATGAATTTAGCATGAAATTAGCATGATCCTAGCATTATTAGCATGATGCTAGCATGATTAAGATGATGCTAGCATGACTAGCATGAAGCTAGCATGATTTAGCATGAAGCTAACAAGATTTAGCATGAAGCTAGCATGATTTAACATTAAGTTAGCAAGATTTATTATAAAATTAGCATAAAGCTAGCATGAAACTAGCACGAAGCTAGCATGACTTAGCATGAAGCAAGCATGAAGCTAATATGACCCAAAGACCCAACCCCCATGTCTCTATGATGTCCGGATCCAGAGATATAAGGCTTTGTTTATTATGTTGCTAGGCTGCTCATATTTGGTTGCTAGGGGCGTGGCTTAATACCTCAATAAGGATGGTGAGAGACTGATTGGATGCCTGAGTAAAATGAGCCCACCCCCATGTCTCTGTGACACTGTGCTGCAAAGATATCCATCTGGGCATTTTATAATGGCAGTCTATGGGAGATGTTGCTAGGGTGCCCAAAATGGTTGCTAGGGGCGTGGCTTGATAGCTCAATAAGGATCCTAAGGGACTGATTGGATGCCTGAGTAAAATGAGCCCACCCCCATGTCTCTACGACACTGCGCTGCAAAGATATCCCATCTGGGACGTTTTTATTTCCTTATATGGGCATGATTCCTGCCCCATTATAAGTCTATGGGGAAATTTGGGGGCCTCTTACACCCCAGGGGTACAACTTACACCCCATTGTGAGGTATGTTCTTACAGAGCCTGCCAGCCTCTTCAAATGTGGCAAGTCACAAGTTTCTGTGAAATTCTAGGTCTGAGCTACGACTCGTCAAAGTTTGTCTCCATGTTAAGTCAATGGGATTTTTCGGCTGCTTTTTCGCCCCTGGGGCGAAGACCGTACCCCCGATCGCTTATAAAAGTCATAGCCCACTATTCCCGAATAGTCCGCACGTTTGAGAGTTTGAATGAAGTTTCTAAGTTAAGCGGTTCGAGCCGTATTAATTGCCGAAATTTGGTTGGAAGAATAATAATAATAACTAGATAGGTACATTTCCTGAAGAAAATGTGAGTGGTGCTTGCCGTGGCAAATTTCAGGGGACAATTTATGATTATACTCCAAGCCAAAAGTAAAATGGTCCAACCCCCGTGTCTCTACGATGTTCTGAAGCAGAGATATAAGGATTTGTTTACTCTGTTGCTAGGGTACTGTATTTGGTTGCTAGGGGAAAAAATGGCATCCACTAGTGATTACCCTCCGAGTCACGAGTCAAACGGTCCAAACCCTGTGTCTCTATGATGTTCTGATGTGGAGATATAAGGCTTTGTTTACTCTGTTGCTAGGGTACTGTATTTGGTTGCTAGGGAAAAAAATGGCACCCACTAGTGATTACATGCCGAGTCACAAGTAAAATGGTCCAACCCCCGTGTCTCTACGATGTTCTGAAGCAGAGATATAAGGCTTTGTTTACTCTGTTGCTAGGGTACTGTATTTGGTTGCTAGGGAAAAAAATGGCATCCACTAGTGATTACCCTCCGAGTCACGAGTCAAACGGTCCAAACCCCGTGTCTCTATGATGTTCTGATGCGGAGATATAAGGCTTTGTTTACTCTGTTGCTAGGGTACTATATTGGGTTGCTAGGGGCGTGGCTTGGGAGTGGCCAATGATGTCGCAAATTATTACGCTCTGAGTCACAAGTAAAATGGTCCAACCCCCGTGTCTCTACGATGTTCTGATACGGAGATATAAGGCTTTGTTTACTCTGTTGCTAGGGTACTGTATTTGGTTGCTAGGGAAAAAAATGGCATCCACTAGTGATTACCCTCCGAGTCACGAGTCAAACGGTCCAAACCCCATGTCTCTACGATGTTCTGATGCGGAGATATAAGGCTTTGTTTACTCTGTTGCTAGGGTACTATATTTGGTTGCTAGGGGCGTGGCTTGGGAGTGGCCAATGATGTCGCAAGTTATTACGCTCTGAGTCACAAGTAAAATGGTCCAACCCCCATGTCTCTACGATGTTCTGATGCGGAGAAATAAGGGTTTGTTTATTTGGTTGCTAGGGTGCTCCAATTTGGTTGCTAGGGGCGTGGCTTGGGAGTGGCCAATGATGCGGCCAGTGATTACCCTCCGAGTCACGAGTAAAACGGTCCAACCCCCGTGATTCTATGATGTTCTGATGCAGAGATATAAGGCTTTGTTTATTCGGTTGCTAGGGTGCTCATATTTGGTTGCTAGGGGCGTGGCTTGAGAGTGGCCAATGATGTCGCAAGTTATTACGCTCTGAGTCACAAGTAAAATGGTCCAACCCCCGTGTCTCTACGATGTTCTGATGCGGAGAAATAAGGATTTGTTTATTCGGTTGCTAGGGTGCTCCAATTTGGTTGCTAGGGGCGTGGCTTGGGAGTGGCCAATGATGTCGCAAGTTATTACGCTTTGAGTCACAAGTAAAATGGTCCAACCCCCGTGTCTCTACGATGTTCTGATGCGGAGAAATAAGGATTTGTTTATTCGGTTGCTAGGGTGCTCCAATTTGGTTGCTAGGGGCGTGGCTTGGGCGTGGCCAATGATGCGGCCAGTGATTACCCTCCGAGTCATGAGTAAAACGGTCCAACCCCCATGATTCTACGATGTTCTGATGTCAAGATATAACTGTTTGAATTTTATGTTGCTAGGGTGCTTAAAAGTGGTTGCTAGGGGCGTGGCTTAATAGCTCTGGGACTATCCTGGTAAATTGATTGGATGTCTGAGTAAAATGAGCCCACCCCCATGTCTCTACGATATTGTAAAGCGAAGATATCCCATCTGGAACTTTTTTATTCCCTTATATGGGCATGTTTCCTGCCCCATTATAAGTCAATGGGAATTTTCGGGTGCCTCTTACACCCCAGGGGTACAGCTTACACCCCAATGTGATGTATGTTCTTACAGAGTCTATCACCCTCTTCAAATGTTGTAACCTACATGTTTCTACAAAATCCTCAAGCGGAGCTATGACCCGTCAAAGTTCGGCCCAATGTTAAGTCAATGGGATTTTTCGGGTGGTTTTTCGCCCCCCTTTCGAAAATCCTGCACCCGATCGCTTATAAAAGTCATAGCACACCTCTCCTTAATAATCCGGTCGATTTGAGCCCTCTTTCATGGGACTGTGGCAAACCGTGCGGGACGAGTTACGCGCCGAAAAAGTGTGCAGACATAAGAATAATAAGATATAATAATAAGTATGAGCAATAATAATAGTGATGCTTTGCATAAATGCAAGCACCACTAATAATAATAATAAAAAGCCCAGTAAGAACAGTACAGCGCATTTTCAATGCACTGTAAAAATCTAGAAGCCTAATCTTGGTTTTGTTTTAAAGAGCACCCATGGTCCGATTCACGGTTTTAAATTTCCTTTGGTGTGTAAGTGTGTATTAGTACATGTTAATGATATGCAAAAGGTACAAACCCCAAATTAAATGATGACACAAGTAAATCTCTTTTCTTGGACTACAATAAACACACGGATTGTAGGCAACAGTTTACTTCCTAGGATTGGTGATGTAGAAAAGACCGACATTATCATAATTCCTCCCGCTTCTGACTTACAACCTGTAAGTTAACTCCTGTTAGCATTGCATTGTGAGCGAATCTTTCAAACATGGTAAGGAGCGTCACGTTTTCTGACTGACGTCAGAGGTATTCAGACCAATCACAACGTACAGATTAGCTGGCCAATCAGGGACACCGTGCTTTTCAAATCGATGAGTTTTGCATAAAATCAGTGCGTTTCAGGAAGACAGGAATATCTGGAGCTACAAAAATGTACGGTATTTGTAAAATAATGTGTTTTATAACCATAAACCACGCGAACACATCGTATTATACCAAATACACAAAATAATGTTATTTTTAGCAATAAAATAGGCGCACTTTAAAGAAGACACTTTGAAGTTTCTGGACGTGAAATATTAAATAAAAATTTTGATATAGCAGTTTAAATTTTCCTTAATAAATAAAAATAACACAATAAAATATATATTGTATACATAAGAATATAAAAATTTAAATGTTTCACGCAAGAATATAAATTTTTGAGGCACACTCTTTTTGTAAATGAATCGGTGACTCCCCCTACATCATTTATTTTATAAAACACTGTTGAAATATGTATTCTAGACTCTTACTGTGGGTTCACACCAGACGCGAGTTCAACGATTTGCGTGAGTAGATTACATCCAAAGTCAATGCAAAGACGTGATCAAACGTGTCCTCGCTTGGGGCGATGCGAACGAAGCGATATGGGCGATGCGAACGAAGCGATATGGGCGATGCGTTTGCCCCGAAAACGCGCTATTAGCCTCAAACGCGTCTTCGAGAGAAAAATTTACATGACACGAAGAGTAATCTAGAGCGAGTAACACGATGCCCCGCATTTGGTGTGTACGTAGAATTCGACCTTTTCAATGATATGTAGTTTGTCATGATTAGATGAAAATTTATTTACATGATAAATATTGAAGTAAACTTGGCAGGTAATGGGTTAATGCAGTTATTTTGTAGTTGAATCAACTTGTCTAGGCTTACAGTGTGGTTTGTCCAAGAAATTGAATGTTATTTAGATTTTGTTAATGAAACTCTTAAAAAAAAATTGTTTTAGGATTCTGACAAAATAAACTATAAAACAATATATAAATATGTGGGATTTTACACAGTGTTATCTAACTTTAGATGTACTGTACATTCCCATTGTCCATTAGGAATTTTTGCATGCTGTCATTAAAACAAGTGTGCACACCCAGTATCAATAAAATCTTCTTAAAATTCCACTTTTTCAAGTTTGAAAGTCTTGTATTAATGTATTCAATCAGAAAAAAATACACCACAAAAGCATTTTCATTAGTGGAATCCCACTGTGTTTTACCGAGAGCTTACTGTTAAGTATGATAAAAGCGATTGAAACATCTGAAACAAGATTCCCAACTTTTAAACTTGGAATTAAGATTAATGCCACCGCAATAAAAAAGCAACATCCGCTTGACAACATCACCAATAATCCTGATTGAATAGTCATGATGACTGTCATAAACGTTACGGTTGTCTGATCAACTTACCGCGTTCCAACTAACGACGACAACTGCGTGAAAAAAGAATCGACGATAGCTAATTAGCAAATCCATAATGTTTTCCTCCTTTTAAGCATCTCCCTCGAGGGTGTTTTGAATCATTATGCAAATGATGTTGTCAAATGTCAATTAGTGCAGGAAGAAACTCTCAAGATTTATGATTTTCAAGAGTACTTTTGCACGGGGAAAGTTCTCCCGCTAGTCATCAAGGGAAATGAAATATGAGATATATGTGTGGGAAGAGCACACGAGTGTCTCTCGCGCACGGAGGGAAGCAAAACCTTCATTTGTAGACAAAGAACAAGGGAATGTATAAGTGGTTTGCTCAGGGACCGCACCAAACAGACCTTTGACACACGCGGGCCAGGCGATCGTTGTGTTCGTTGCTCCCGATTGTTTCAACTAGCACAAGGACTCTACACTTGGACATATTTTCAGCGTTTCAATTCAGTGCAGTTGTTGTAATGAATGTCACAGACAAAAGATTCATTTTTTTTTTTTGATCTGACATAATTACAAGCAAGGACATAAACACATCAGAAGAGCTTCTGTTTGACGGATGAAGGACCCTCTTAAAGTTTTTCCCCCAGTGCATTTAATTGGCACGACAAGAGTTTTGCTACCAAAGCTATTCACAATCACCGGTGAAGGGCATTTCTAGTAGCCGTGCAATTACCCAATAAATCAAGCAATAAAAGACAATGTCACTTGTCAATTAGTTTTTATAATTGAATAATTATTGGACAAAGACTCAAGGCAGGGTGATTATGGCAGTGGTTCTCCAAATGTCAGAAAGCAATTGAAATGAATTACACAACTCTACAACGACTCCCACGATTAGCCGGCAATAATGCCTGGCTCCATTTACTTTGTTTAGCAAACCTTAATTTTCATTCTCTTTATTGTTTCCCATTTTTTTCTCTCTCTCTCTCTCTCTTACTCTCTCTCCCTCTCGGTTTCCATCCAAACGTAAAGCGAATCTTTTCAAAATGTGCAAAAAAAGAAAAACAAACAAATGCGAATTAGGTGCGTTTTCATCAAGTTGTTAGAACAAATGATGGTGACATTGGTTATAGTAAGCAACAGTAAATAAAACAAGGCACGCTTTGAAAATAGTGACAGGACCTCATTTAGTTACGATAGGCAAACTGAATGCTGTGGACAGAAAAAGAAATGCAGAATTTTTAATGCAGAAGGCCTTTATGATGACGTCATTATATGCCACATATATGGGAAAGACAACGTCAGCTGATTCAGTAATGCCGAGTTCAGACTGCACGAATTGACTCGCCGAAGGGTGTTGAGAAATCGCATGTGCAAAATCACAGGCAAATTGGTGGTCATGTGAGTGACAATCAAACAGTGTGAACTATCAAAGACGCGATCTGAGAGAATCGCAGATGAGTCGCCGACACCCATGAGATATCTGGCATGCCGAATGAAATTTGTTCTGACTGAAAATAAAATCGGCAATGACCTACAGTCATTGAGAGAGCAACATACAGGGCAGCTGGAAGTTCGGGGAGGAGTCGCCCCAACCATTTCCTCCCTCATAATCTTCTTTTCTTTTTCTTTTTCTCGCTGCAAATGCGTGCACATGCAATTTGTATAGCAAGCTTCTTGCGCGCGTGACCTTGCGTTGTTTCCTTGTCACTTCTTGCGTGCGTTTGGTTGTGAGACGTAGTTTGCGGACCGGGACAAAGTTGTCGCAGATTCTTCCTATGGTAAAGTCATGCAGTGTTAAATCCCCTGTCGCCGATCCGTCGTGCAGTGTCAACACAGCAGCGATTGAACGCCACCCCAGATAGTCATGCAGTGTGAAAAGATTCGTTACTGGACTACTCGGCACTACACGATCAGTCACGTGGGCTTAATGTTCGCTACGTAAAAATGAGAGTCAAAATAAAATGTGCATACTGTAAACTCTGAGTGATGGAAAATCATCTATTTCTCTACATGCTTTTCCAGTACCCTTGAAATTGCGCAAATTGAAAATGCGCCTAATGGAAGCACATGAATTTCGCAAAAAAAATTATATATCACAAAAGAAGTTTATACGCAAATGTGAGATGGGTTTTCAGGCAATTTGAAAAAGAAATGTATCATAAAACTGCAATGAAAACAGTTTAACCTTATTCCTTAAATATGGCGCAATATCTGGTTGGAGGACAGCAAAGAAGCGCATGACATAAAAATACTGTGATGGCAATTCGAGAGTCGACTGCTCTGTATTTTGATACCATCCGCATGATGGCCATGGTTTTTGGAATGACTTATCGTGAGAGAACAAATTTAGGTTTTGCATAATATTTGTTAATAGATACGCTGTTGTTTCACAATAGTTTTTTATTCACATATAGAAAATAATGCGCTAAAGTTTTGCGCAAATATTTAAAGAGCACCAATTATCCGATTCACGATTTAACATTTCCTTTGGTGTGTAAGTGTGTATTAGGACATGTTAACGAATATGCATGAGGTTTTGCATATAAATTAGGTTTTGTATAATATTTGTTAATAGATACGCTGTTGTTTCACAATAGTTTTTTATTCACATATAGAAAATAATGCGCTAAAGTTTTGCGCAAATATTTAAAGAGCACCAATTATCTGATTCACGATTTTACATTTCCTTTGGTGTGTAAGTGTGTATTAGTATATGTTAATGATATGCAAAAGGTACAAACCGCAAAGTAAACGTTGACGCGAGTTATCGTCTGGGATAGGTGATGTAGAGAAGATCGACATTATCATAATTCCTCCCGCTTGGACTCATAGCCTGTAATTTAACTCCTGTTAGCAACCGAATCTTTCAAACATGGTAAGGAGCGTCACATTTCCGGCTGACGTCAGAGGTATCCAGACAGATCACAACATACAGATTATCTGGCCAATCAGGGACAGTTTTGTACAAAATCTGTTCGTTTCAGGAAGATAGGGAAATTTGGAGCTACAAA
Organism: Paramisgurnus dabryanus; assembly: GCF_030506205.2. NCBI lineage: Eukaryota > Metazoa > Chordata > Actinopteri > Cypriniformes > Cobitidae > Paramisgurnus > Paramisgurnus dabryanus. Next base: position 29,188,164 of record NC_133337.1, on the reverse strand, counting down.
AATTTACTGTTTGTGTAAAATAATGTGTTTTTAACCATAAAATATGCAAACACATTGTATTATACCAAATATACAAAATAACGTTGTTTTTAGCAATGCAATAGGTGCTCTTTAATGGAAACCAGTCTCTCTCTCTCTCTCTCTCTCTCTCTCTCTCTCTTTTCTCTCTCATTAACCAGGCTTGTATGTCAACCCGTACATAAAGAGTTACAGGCTAAGTTATTATTAAAGGAAATTCCAATTAAAGTATTTTTTTAATAAAACATGCATGGCCTTGCTTTCCAGTTGCTTAAAGGCTAAGACCCCTGGTGCTTCTCAACAAGGTACGTGGACACCCACTTGTAATTAACAAATTATTTCAGCTACACGCATTGCCAGAGGTGAATAAAAGTATTATTGGATATAGTCATGCAATTCTCTTGGACAAACATTTACTCTACTGAATGTACCCATGTGCACAAGTCTGGTGTTAAAGATCCTGTCTGGCCTTCACTTGAACTTCATCTGGGATGAACTAAAAGTTTGTGAGCCATACTGAACATCTGTGACATCACAGATGCTCTGGTGTTTGAACTGAAACAATCCTTACTCGTGTTTTTACATCTAGTAAACTTTTACATGCAGCGGCAATAAGAAGCCCAAGTCTTTGTTGTGGCAAATGTTTTAAAATGAAATCCTGAACTAGCAAGAATAGTTATGTCTGCTTATATGTACCCCAGCTGTCACTGGGGCAGTACCCTTAAAAAAGGTCCAAATATGTACCATTTGGTAGAAATATGTATCCTTTAAGTACTAGCAAAGCTGTACTTTTTAAAAGGGTACAGCTGGGGTACATATTTAAAAAAAAAATTCTAACAGTGTAAAAGTTGAATATTGTGACAAAATTTTGGGTTGATCTACTGTTAAATGTCCTTGAATTATTTATCTTACAGATCTAATCGAGAGGCGTTTCGAGATTATCTGAAAAGTGCCGGCTGGGCCAGCAACGGGGCTTTTCTTTTTCAAAACCCAATTAGGGATCACATCAGTTGTTAGGTGAATTATTTATTCATTATCCAGAGGTACATTTGGTGGTCCAAACTCATTTAGATGCTCATTTTCAATCTTGGCAACAGATCGTATTATTCAAACGTTTTGATCTCGCTGAAGCGTCTCCGTGTACAGAATAAAGGTGGAGCTCTGTGAAGGAAACCCAACAAGATGCCAAATTCTGCCTTTGATGAAACATTGAGAAACGGCTTCTTGCAGAGAACATACGGTTGAGTTTCCATCTAGTAATGGCCCACCTCAGTCCATGAATAAGCGCTTTAAAGACAACAATCATCAAGGAATATTCCAACATTTTGAACTAAAAGTTATACCAAAAACAAAAAATAACACAAAAGGAAAGTTTGAATGGGAATTAGGAGAGGATTTTGACTGGCGGCACACTGTGTGTGCTAAGGATCAGTTTGTGAATAAAATCATGCCGTGGATCTGTTAAGTCAAGAGGGACAGGATCTCTATGTAAACCATGTCTCATTTTTTATATATAAGAAGTATAAGAACAGAATGAATATGAAAATGGGTTTTTGGGTGCAAGGCACACAACTTCATGGTTAATTGATAGGTACTAAGTTTACCTTAAAGCGTCTATCCACATTGATTCTGTTAAAAAATTTACGTGACAGATAAAAATGAAAAGTATTTTCCCAAAGTAATATATTTCTGACTCTGAGAAAGTTAGTGATTCTTTCAGACCAAAATCTTTTGGTTGTTCAACACAATCGTCTTAGTAAATTATTCACCTACATCTGTGGTGGTGTTTCGTCTAACCCAAATAAGAATCTTGCATGTAACCGAGAAGCTATATTTAAAAAGTTTACAAACTATGTCAAATTGAATTTTAATAAAGAACACTGTCAGAAAAAATCAGTCAAAAAATGGTGGCGGTACCCTTTTTAGAAGTGCACCTATGCACCTAGAGAGGTGATATTATGGTGCTTTTCCATTGCATAGTACCCCACGGTTTGGTTTAGTTTGGGTCGGGTAAACTTGCTTTTGGGGGCTTTTCCAAAGGGTGCAGTATGTTGTACCCGATACTTTTTTTAGTACCACCTCGGTCGGGGTTCCAAGTGACCCAAGCTAATACCAAGACATGACGCGAAAAAAACCATAGATCAGTGATCGGTCAGAGAGAATCGTCACAACCAGCATCATCGCTATAATGTAAAGATTAGCTTTACCTTCATGCTAGCTTGCGCTGTCTCGAGCAAACATGTTGTCATCTGTGCTCTGCTACAAGTTCCCAAACTCCCTTTTAGCGATGAAAAACATCCACAGGTTGAGAATAAGGAACACTATAACAGTTTTTTTCCAGACTTGCAGTTCGTGGCGGCACATTCACGATGCGCACGTCCGCACGTCTGCTTGAATGCAACTTAAATGAGGCTCAGTGGAGGGCGTCGACCGACGCCACAGGTGTTTGTATAGAAACTGTCATGTGAGACAGAGGTAGTGATAAAGACAATATCTATTTTTGGTGGTCAATTTTAATTTTGTGGCGGACTGAGAAATAAATAAATGTATTGGAATGTACAACGACCCTCTCACTTGTATGATGTCACAGCAGTAGGCAGCGCAAATATTACGACACGCCTATAATCCCTCCCACTCTGAAGTGTTACTAAACTCGATGGAAAAGCTAACCAAGCCAAACTGAGGTGAGCTGACCCGACCTGACCTAAACCAAACCAAACCGTGGGGTACTATGCAATGGAAAAGAACCAAAATTTAAGTGAGCTGACCTGACCTGACCCAAAACAAACCATGGGGTACTATGCAATGGAAAAGCACCAAAAGTGAGGTGAGCTGTCCCGACCTGACCCAAACCAATGTGTGGGGTACTATGCAATGAAAAAGCACCATTAGTATCTTAAAGGTACATATTGGTATGAAATGTATACATATTTGTATCTAACTGGTACATATTAAGACCTTTTAAAGGGTACTTAAAATTTTTGGAAAGAACGTCCAGTGGGGATTAATCTTGACTAGGAAATTGTAATAATATGCAACAAAGTGTATTAAGAAAGCAAATGGGGTCAGTTTAGATTTTATGTTTACTTTAATGTCGTAGAATAAAGACATGCAAATCCCTGCCTTTCTGTTAGAGGTATCCCGGGTTGCCTTAATTGTCCTTGTGAATAACTGCCTATGCAAGCCTGTCTATAAGATGAAGAATACCAACTCTAAGCTATCCAATTATCCAGAACTAGATCCTTATGATTGCACATTCATTGAAATACTAATACTAATCCAAATATAGCTTGAAATAATTTCTTCTCTTCGTTCGATATGTGTTGTTTGTGAGTCTATCAAGTGCTATAAATCTTTCATTTTATAGATCAGCATTAATGGCCGAAACAGCGTAAGATCTCGGCTTCTGCCTTTCATCCTCTCCTCTGGTGGAATTCCAGAGGGGTCTGCGCTCGATCGTTTGCTCCCGTAAGTACACAAAATTAGCTGCTTATCTGTTGATCTTCGTACATGATCCTTTTGAAATCCTTTCTGCGTGTCCGCCGCTGCCACCGCCATCGCAAGAGCAGAGGAACCTGCTTGGTCTTGCTTGTACTTTCTCTCACGGTTTGTTGGCCCACAGAGGGGAAACCAGGGCTAATTAAATTGCTCTCAAAGACAATGAGAGCCCTGTTTCTACCTCTTACCGCCTTTCGTGTCACTTCCAGAGGCTTCAGGCGGACCTTAAGCTAGTCATTTACCAAGCTGCTTGGAGGGATTTCGCAAAAATTGAATTGTCATTCACATCCCTAGCATAAAGCAGGCCAGTGGCTGAAAATGAAAAAACGATGTCCAAACCCATTAAAGAAAATGGTGAAAATAAGCAGATAACAGAAGTTTCCCATTTGATTAGTGACAAGGTAAAGGAACAAATCATGCATAAATTCAAAATCAGTAGCGTCCGGTTCCCCATCGGTGTGGCTCGCCATGTCAAAATATGTGTTAGGTGCGTCATGGGAACCTATGTGCATCGCGTGTCGTGTTAAAATACATGCCTGCTACATAGGCATCAAAAGGGTTCATGATATGAGACGCTCACATCTCGCAAGACACTTACTTAACACTAAACTCTGATTACATACAGTATGAGATTAAGCGAGTATCTAGCACTCTTTTGTCATAAACCCTTTAGAATGACGGCAATGCACAAAGGTTCACATAATGCACGGAACACATATTTTGACATTACGATCCACACACATGACAATGTTTTAACGAGTTTTGCTTTCACGTTTCTTCAGAAAAGAAAAGTCACGAGCCGCCACTGTACAAACTCAGTATTTTTTAATTACTCCTCTGTTGTTTGAACTGGCACTCTTAAAAGTACTGATGCTTTACAATGCCACAGGTATGTGACAAGGGTCTGGGAACTCCCAGGGGTCCCCCATAAGGTCTAAGGGGTCCCCAGAAAATTTTTAAATGTGAACTCTGTAGCCAATAATTGGTAGCCATTATAAATTTTAAATACCCCTTCTATAGAAGAACCTTCATCCTATGTACCTTTCTGTTTCACAAAAAGTAATTTGTGATGTAATAAGGTTCTTCGAATTATAAAAAGGTATGAAAGAAATGGCTTTTTGAAGAACCTTTGACTGAATGGTTCTTTGAGGAACCAAAAATGGTTCTTCGGTCATCACTTAATTTTTAAGAGTGTGTATGACTTATTTTCAAAAGGATTCATTTTGAAGAACTAGGATACTGTTTTTTCCAAGCTATGAAAGTGAATGGTAGTGATGGGGACGAGACCGCCTATGCCGAGTCCGAGTCAAGACAGAGTCTTTAAAGGGTCAAGACCGAGTCGAGACCGAGTCCGTTGTTTTTCAAAAACGGTCAAGTACGAGTCAAGACCGAGTCTTTGAGGAAGCAAGTCTGAGTCGAGACCGAGTCCTTTAAGGTCGAGATCAAGATCATAAAAACATGTCAGTTTTCATATTCATGATTTAAAGCAACACTATGTAGTTTCCATGTAAAAATGACTTACAGCTCCCCCATGTGGTTGAAAAGCGCAACAGTGCCTGGTATCAGACACTCTTCTGCAGGCAGGGGGAGGGGCGGGGCTGTGTTTCCTACCCTCCACCGCCACTTTCAGAGTGTGCTTGTAGCAGCTAGGAGGCTGCTTAGGTTGCAGCAACAGTACAATTTGTCCAGTTAAAAGTTGTTCTATCACTAAAATAATTTTAGAGACATTATTTAAAGGTAAAAAAAACTACATAGTGTTGCTTTAATATCACCCCAGTTAATAATCAATAATCGAGACCGGACTTGAGAACTACATCACAAGTGAATGGTGACTGCTGCTGTCAGTACTTATAATCTCCATTTGTGTTTTTACAGAAGAATAAATCACACAGGTTTCCAAACAACAGCAAATGATTAAACATCCTAAAAAGTTAGTTGATGGGCCATATGGTTTCATAAAGAAACTTTAACATGAACAGATCTTAAACAGTTCCTTGTAGCAGAAAAAGGCTCATCATATTAACATGTTAAAAATAGTTCTCCCCTTAAACACTTAAAAAAAAATGGGTTTACTATCCCTTAAAGTTCTTAAGTTGATGCTTTATGAAAAGTTTCCTAAGCTAGACCTTTGAAGTCAAGTTCAATGTGAAATTTTGCTTCGCCTACTCTAGATTTTTCCCAGCCACCTCTCCTCATCCACAAACTGGCTCTTAATCTTGCAGATGTGCTGTATTTGGTTGTGTTAATGAGTGCAGGCTCTGAAATTAGGTTTGCCTTTGCCTGTTAATGCTGTCTGCGAGACCCTCAGAGTGACTAGAGCCCTTGTTAGCGCTGCCTGCTTGCTATTGATTGTACCGGGCCACTAGGGGCTCTCTACCTGCGGTTGACTTTGTACTTCTCCAGGAGTTGTAAGGGTCTGCCGAACAACAGGGACCACGCACATCTCAAACAAGGTCTATGAAAAGCCTATCAATTAGGCTTTGAAGGTCAAGCAAACTCTCTCTGTGCCTCTTTTAACAGTTCTCGCTCACCCTCCCCCGGCTGGAGTTCCTCATCTCGAGCTGGCGGTGTCTTCAATGCTCTCTCACTTGCATCGTTCTCTCCAAAATACATCTGAAGACCCCATTCAATTAAATATCTCTGAGCTCCAGCTGCTACCTAAGTGAAAGGTCAACCAAGTCTAGAAGGCTAAAAGAAAAAGGCTTCTTCAGAAAGCTCCCTCCTCATCCCCTTCACATCCCAACAAAGCCTCCCCCAAGCCCGGGCTCTCTCTTAATGATTCCCACTGGTCAATCCCTAACTAGTGATGACAGTTCCCCCAGAAGCACCATTGCGGACGGGAGCCAATCGATCAGTTGTGGAAAAAAAATACACATAATGATAACCCGCAGACATAATGTCAAGCCCTGTGCTGTCCCAATTGGTTGACATTCAGGTGGATATAGGGGAGGGCCGAGTACCGAGACATCAAAAGAGAGGTGCAGCCGTGTGCGCCTCCACATCGAGTGAGGTCTGTTTACCCCTCTCCCATGTGACCTCTAATTACCCAAGATGTGGCCGGAGGGTGTGTAAATCCTGTTAACATCTAAAAAAAACGTTGTATCTTGTTACTAGGAAATAATCCAAATGTATGTGTTTCACCAACTTTCAAAATCTTTCAAGTCAGCGAATTGTTTAGCAATTTCTGATAAGTGAATCTATAACTATTTACTCTGCATGAATGTACGCAATCCATAGTCTGTAAACTATGGCAATTAAAAACAAAACATCAAAAAACGAACTTTAATTAGATTCTGTATAGTTTATAAAATGTCCCACGATGCTTCTAGTCACTTGACATTGGGTTGTTGTCTCAAGGTCCTTAAAAGTTACTATGACGTTTCTTCAGTTGCCTCAAAAAATGCGATATGAAATCGCAGCTACAAACCTAACACAGAATTAATAACGTTAACACCTCAAAAGCACGTCTTCACTTCACCTTTAGAGGCGATGACTGCTTTTCTTGCTTGAACTTAGAAAACAAATGGCTCTGTGGGGACCGAGCGCCCGTACGGTTCGTCTTACCGCGCGATGCTTTTGCAATCTATTTCCCCCTTTAATTGCAAGCAGACAAGTGGAACCATACATCTGCTCTACGCTGCTCGACCCAATACATAAGCGCCATTGATCAGTCTGGCTTAAAAAGTGGTGCCACTTTCCAATCCCTCACAGAGAGCAGGGGAGGCAGTATCAGAGGAGTTGATATCATACACCAACTCCTGCCTGCCACCCCCTCTCCGTTTCAGATTAAATTCAGGGTGTCTCATTTTGGATGGGAGGCGGACAGACGTCCTGACTCCAGCGCTAGATGAGAAAGTGTTGGGCTGGGACGCCCCCCTACCCCCCAAAGTCTCATCAATAGCCGCTGGAATGGCAGCCAAGCTGCTGTAACGTAGGGCGCCTGTCGCTTGTATGCTGATTAGAACAGAGCAAAGGGATAGACGGCAACATAGAGACTGGCATGAGTCTTCATCGGAATCTCTCTCTCTCTCTCTCTCCCCCTCTCTCTTTCTCCCCCCTCTCTGCTAAACACTAGGACAGACTGATGGCTGATCGGATTTCCTATCATATCAATACTCTCTATCTTGGCCCCTGCTGCTTCCAGTCGCCATTGGTTTCATAACCTTGCGGTATACACTGTCGCCTTAATTAAGGCTACTTTGAAAACCACAATCTCTTTGCCCTAAGGAAAGTAACTATTTTTATTTAATGGCATTGATTAGAACACAATAAGTAAAAGTCTTGTACTAAGTCATTTTATAAACAACAATTTGTTTTAATCTTATAAAAATGTGATTTTTGTGGCTCAGCCGTCGATTTTTATTTCTATTGTCATGTAAAGCTGCTTTGAAACAATGTAACATTGTAAAAATGTGCTATATATATATTAATTTTAGTTTATTTTGTATAAATGTTAGTGCACTTAAAGTTGACAAAATACTTTTTAGTAAAAATTACGGTGTCACTTTATTTTAACGGTCTCTTTCGGCATTCTGTTGACTATAAGCAAAGTTGCATTTACGTGTAACCCTCGGATTTTTGTAGACTAACGGATTATCTGCTAAAATGTTTTTGTTATGGCCCTTCAACAACACCATCACTTTACTGTGAAGTGCAGTGTTGGCGTAACGCATTACAAGTAACGTGCATTACGTAATAATATTATTTTTTCTGACGTAATGAGTAAAGTCACACATGACTTTATAAATGTACACATTAATATTTGAGGGTTTTTTTAAGTAATGTGAGTTACTTTTCAGTTCAGACAACTGAACGTGGTCACGTAGAATTACGTACTCGTGCGTGCCTGAGTGGGAAAAGTTTGGGTCAGAAACGAAGATGGCAGGCCAGAGCTTGACATTTTTGCAATGGAAATATACAATTTCTGAATGCAGAACTTCTCCGTCATAAAAAACACCTGCAAGGCTGAAAGAGATCAAGCCTCAACCAAGTAAGATAAAGTAACTTAAAAGTAACGCAAGTAGTACTTTTCATAAAAAGTAACTTAAGGGAGTAACTTAATATTGTAATCCATTACTTTTAAAAGTAACTTTCCCCAACATTGGTTATGTGCATGTCAATTTTTCTACTAACCCTGCCCCTAAAGTTAAAAGTCTACAGTAGTCCCGTTTTTATGCAAACACAAGGGTCTGTGTACAGTACACATGATGAAATTTCGTCATTAGAATAGTATGCATGCACCATACGTGCATCGCCAGAATTTTGTAACCGCGAGTACGTTGTACGCCTAGGTCGTGAATGCGCGTACATTAGAATGTAGTATGTAGCCCAGGAGATGTATTGCATTTTGTCACAATGCGTATGCGTTGAAAATCTGTGTACACATACGAATAAAAAAAACGATGCTTTTCAAGGCTGTGCAATCGACTGTGCGCGTATGTTCGCAGAAATTAAAAAAAAACTATACTCCGGGCTTAACAGTCACTAATACTCAACTAATGCTCTAATGAATGTTTGTTTACATTTGTATGTGCACCACTTGTAGTCGATACAATGTGTAAAAAGGACTGAATATAAAGTGATACCAAATATATTATTATGCTGTTTAATGTACTATTAAGTGTAGCTATTTAGAAGATAAACACATTTGAAGCTCCAGTCTGATTTCACAGGAATTTGTATGTATTTTACGGCTAATTTGTATGAATTCGTAAGAAATGAATTGTACAAAAACTTACAATTATTAGAAAAAACAATAATAAAATCCCACCCCTAACCCCAACGTCACAGGGGCAAAAAGCAATTCATATAAAAATGTACAAAGGTGGTCACACAAATACGAATTAGCCACTTCGTAAAATACGTACGAATTGCCATGACAAAGTTCATAGACTGTCTGTTTTAGGTAAACAAACCAAAAACATTGATGACTCATCCTGCACACAGATTTTTGTCCAATCAAATCCTTTAATCTTGTAAACTTTGAAAAGTTTTGCTACTTGTAGCTGCAAAAGAATTTCTCAGATATTAGTTTAGCACAAAAGTTTAACTTCAGGGACCGCTCCGACTCTTTTCCGAGGATGTGACAGATTTGTTGTCACTATAGCGTTTACCACCTTAGGCGAGTGTCAGGCAACATATTAAAGTAAAAATTATTGAAGCAGAGGAGGTCATTTATTTTCTTAAATTCATCTCATGCGGGATAATAAATGGGGAAAGACATCTTCAGGTTGTCTTAACCTTAGGATATTAAGTACATAAAGATTACGATATTCAGCTTGTATCGGTTACAGTAAACTGGAAAAGTGCATCGTAAGTTATGACAAAAATTGGATTCTTCAATCAATCTTTTTTGTCCCTCATCGATCCGCGGGTCATACTTTCCCTTGTGTCAAAAACAAAACAAATGTTGCAGGGCTCTATGATTTCTCATTAAGTCCATGTCTCCAATGGTCTCCAATGGTCTGCAGACACGCCCACAAATCAATAGCACAGGGTCTCTATGAATTGCTATTGTGATGATGAGGAATTGATCTTTCCTCTTATGGGAATGTTTTGTATGACAGAAAGACTGGTCACATATTCAGATATCACTGCGGCATATAATTTCAGTCAACACTAAATCTATTACTGGATTTAAATTTCCCATACCATAGGGTTTAAAAGAAACGGTACACCCTCGCATAAGTGTATCGGTTAACTAAATAGGTCCACTAATGTTACCAAAGCAATCGAAACTCATTTCATACAAGATAGCTTGACATTTCATTAGAATAGTTATTTCGAGGGATCTTTGAACTTTTTCAGATGAGGAATGGAGGATGTGGCATTTTAGCCCTGGCCTAACATGCACCATATTCATACACGTAAAACCCAATATATTTTATCCAAATGCATTACATTTTTAATTTTACTTAAAAAGTGGGATGACCCTCAAACCTATTTAGCTAAAAATAGGTTGGGATCAAACAAAACTGTAGTTGGGCCCATGTTCGTTTTCTGCACCACGGACAACCACCACACGGTTTCACTTTTATACAATTTATGGCAAGTAATTTCTCTGAAAGTTGGATGAAATCAAAAGTGTCTTCATAACAAAGAAACAAAAGTTGCGCTGTTTCGCCGCAAAGCTCCAACGTTTCCAAGATTTTCCCAGGTGCCACGCTCGGAGTCAGTCATTTCCTTCGGCTCTTCACCATTCGCTTGATTTCTGAAAAGTCCCCGCTCGCTGCCTTTGATTGAACTCAATGGGATTACAACGGAGTTAATCGCTTCTGGGTTTGTCCACTTATTACCATGTGAACTCCCCCCTTGGCACCCCATTGTTTTCCGCCCTTCCGAAAAGATTACCTTGAGCGCGGTGCAGAATTGCTCTATTGTCTCCGTCTGAGCGAGGGAGCTTAATGAAAGCGGAGTGGCAGACTTCACAATGGAGACGGTTGCCGTGGCGCGAGGTGGCCGCTGGCTCATTAATGAGAGTGCGACGAATGCCTTTAAAAATAGAAATGCCGGTTGGCCTTAGATTGAGCTATTAGGAACTTGTGATTGTATGTATAGCCCCCCTCCCATCCCTCAAACACTTACCAGCTGGAAACTGAGAATACTGCAAGGTAACACAGAAGAGATTTTTTCATCCGTGTCTGTTCTAGCGCAGATGAGTGGGTAATGCCGTCTGTTATACACGCTTGAATTAGAAGAGTTTAATTTAAATGAGTCGCACAGTTACTACACTATTACTCTGTAGCAGCGTGAGGAATAGAAACAGAAGAAATTGTTTATCCACAAAAGCAAATTTGGTTATTATTTTGCTGTGGTTTTCCGTATATTTGTGATCCGAAGTGGTGACCCTATCTGTGAATTCCAAGTCTCATAATCTAATGCCAATATTAGTGATGTCATGCAGCAACAGGTAGTAGTGACGCTTTTTTGTACAGTTTTGTACCTTTGTTTCTGACAGTGAAGTCTTAAACCTCGTTCACAGCACTTTGGTTTCAAAAATGTTTCGTTAAAAATGGCCAAAGAGGCTTCTGTGTGAACACAAACAGGTCCCGTAAATGTTCTGGGATTGTTCCCTTAAAGAGGACCTAGTAACCAGTGTTGGGGGTAACGTATTACAAGTAACATGCATTATGTAAAAATATTACTTTTCTGAAGTAACGAGTAAAGCAACGCATTACATTTTTTTTTAAAGTAATGCGAGTTACTTTTCAGTTTAATTAATTTGATGTATAAAAAAACAATGTACTGTATTAAACTGAACAACATGATCTCACAAAGTTCCGTGGGGTAGTCACTGATTTTTTTGCTCATTTTTCTGTGGCATTCTCAGGGATCTCCACATTTTTCCGTGGCCCTACCACGGACTTTCTTTTTCGTGGCATTCTCACGGATTGGTTACTTAACTGCTTTTTCCTATTTTCAAACCATTGTCGCATAGGTTTAGGCTTAGATTGAAAAATGAACCAAAAAATCTGTGATTGTACCACGGAAATTCGTGAGATTTACGCACTCTATGTGTCTGCGCGCCTGAGCGGGAACTGTTTCAGTGATTTTTGCGATGGAAATATGCAATTTCTGAATACAGAACTTCTCAGTCCTAAACCACCTGCAAGGCCTGAAAGAGATCAAGCCTCAGCAAAGTTAGAAAAAGTAACGCAAAAGTAGCGCAAAAGAAACGTAAGCATTACTTTCCATGAAAAGTAACTAAGTAACGCAATTAGTTACTTTTTTGGAGAGTAACTTAATATTGTAATGCATTACTTTTAAAAGTAACTTTCCTCAACACTGCTAGTAACATTGACGTAACATTTACGGAAAGTGATCCGTCTAAACGAGAGGGAGAAACAATCCCGTTAGTGGCGTGTAGTAGTGAGGACGTGTGTAATATCGCAACAAGTAATGATTCAGCTCTTTGACACAGAGATTTATATGCAGATCAATATTGATGACAAGAAATGTCGACAAACTGGAGTGAAGCAGAAATTAGGGAGCTCGTCACTATCCGCGCTGAAGCTGAGATCATTCGCCAGCATGACAGAACAGCGCATCACACGCTCCTTATGATCTTGTCATAAACAAATATGCATGCATGGGGTTTCTCGAAAGAGACATCACAGATAATAGCAAACACTGTGGAAAAAACTACCAAGTGCAGGACTTTAAATATGCCACGTGTCTTCATGGGATCTTTACAGTATGTGTGTGAATCAGAACCGATCATGGCCTTCTGGGGGCCCTAAGCAACTGTCATCGGGTTCATAAAAAAACATTCACTGTCTTTGCTTAAATGTAACAAAATGTTAACTAAAACATGTATTATCTTATAGATGTACATTTTTGCCCCATGTATATTACTGTGACACTCATTAGAATACTTCGTAATTATAACATTAAAACATGTTTTCTGAAAAGCCCTTACTGTTACATTAGTACTTAGAAAACAAGGTATGTATAGAAGATCAGAGAAACAAATTTCAAACTATGAATAAAATAATGCCAAAATAGCTGTCAGATAAACAAACAACTCAAAAGATTTAGCAAATTGCTTTTAAAACTAAGGCATGATCAGATTCAAGAGGTTAATATACCAAAATACATAAATAATTCCCTAAATATGCAGACATTAGACCTAATGTGCATTGTTTTAAAATCCTAACAGGAGTCACACAACATTTTGCACGAATAAACATGCTTATTTTTTAACACGATTTTGATTATTAATGTGTACAAGCATTTCTAACAAAACACACTGGACTAAAACTGAATCTAGGGATTTGGACTGCAGTGTTTGTTATAAATCCATTGCATGGTTAATCAAGACTAAACAGGAATTTAAAACATGAATGTGTTCACAGTGCTTGTCTTTCCTGCTCCAGGCGGATAGTTTTAAACCATATGCGAATGAAGATGGACTGACAACTGGATTTAAAGTATCGTGAGATCAGACTGCTTGTTATAATGTCGAATGGCTCACGCGGTGATGTCACTCACCAGCTGGTCTGTGCAGCGCTGCATGAAGTTAAGAACAGGGGGGCCCCCTAGTGGTGCGGGGCCTACGCAGCTTGCGTAGCCTGCGTATAGGGAGGATCGGCTCTGGTGTGAATACACATAGATTCCGGAAAATCATCGGCTGTGTGAATAAACCAAAAATCAAATGATCCCGGATTTATTTTCTGTGTATTTTCCGTAATGTCTGTGTGAAAACACTATATTAACATATGTTACACTGTCCAAAAATGGTCTGCGGTCACTGGGGCATTACCCTTTAAAAAGGTCCTTATATGTACCTCTGTGGTACTAACATGACCTCTTTAGGTGTACTTTTTTAAAGGATACTATCCCAGTGACAGCTAGGGCCATTTTTGGACAATTTTACTGACAGTTTTACCGACAATTGTAACTTTTTTTGTGTCAACTCATTACTAGTCTAAAGCTTAAAATAGTAGGTTAAATTGACTGGCATAACCAATTTAGGCTTTGCAGCTTTTTACAGTTACCACTAACAAGGCAATATTGGGTACGATTTGAAAACCAATTTTCTTTTTTCAGACTTCAGTAAGGGACTGGCGTATACCAAGAGTAATGTGTTCTCCAAACCGAAAAGGTCACTCGAACCATAATGAGACATCTCAACATGCAACGTCAAAGACTTCATTACCAGATATGTTTGAAATACAATCACTGGTTAATAGAGAGAAGCCCATTTTGTGGAGAAAAGGTCTTTGTTTATTGATGGTGTTACATTTAACATCACAATCAGTGTTGGGTAAGTTTTTTAATAACATCATGTAATTAGATTACTCTACAATTACTCTTTCCAAAAGTATTTAATAACTTATTACTTTCTAACTCCTATTTAGTAAATGATACAAAGATAGGCTTTAAATGTGTCAAATAAATCACATAAAAGGTCATTAAAAAGTACATAAAAGTTTACTAACTTCTTCATACCCCTTTGAACATGTTATATAGATCACCTGCTGATTATCTTTTCTTGCTGATTGTTTGTTCTTATTTAGTTTTGTTGTTATCTTTTTAACATGTTCAATAAAAAAAAATTAAGGTCCAGTTCTCACTATTAACTAACTATTAACTACTTTTGCCTGAATATCCTGCTAATTACTGCTCATTAATATCTAATAAAGTCCGTTTTTTATCATTTTGTAAAATGTATTTTGTGTCCTTCAAGGGTTTAAATCTATAAATGATACCTGTCATTTTGTAAACCGTCTACACAGAAACCACTGAGAAGGTCAGCGTGTTGTTTTGGATAATTAACCATCTAGCGCCCATCCAGTTTTCACATTCAGTCCTGCTGAGATAAAGCCAGCAGACCTCTACTTACACATGCGTTCAATGCTGAGAAAAGGTCAGGTTTACTACTTCCTGAAACCTTTGGTAGACTTTATTGCTTTGCCACCAGGAAGGGCATTTAGTGAGGGACTGTCAAAACGCTTCAGGTCTTTGCAGAGAAGAAGGTGTGCAACCTTTAGTGTCCTTGCACAAGAAGTTCAGCCCACCGCACCCAAACATCACCTTAAAGGCCATATATTTTGTTTGCTTCCTTGTATTCTTTAGTTCTCTCTCTGTGGGTTTAAAGAGCACTTCTATGACTTGAATATCTATCACCTCATTGAACTGGGAACTGTGTCCGACTACAAAGCTGGAAGCTAAAGAAGAGCGAGAGGAGATTTTCAATCCAAAGCTTAATGAATTATCAATCAAGATTACATGCATTTTATATTGGTCTTTATTGAAAGAAACGGTAATAGGAATACTTCACCAAATATAAACATTGATTCTTGTTGTCTCTCACAAATGTATCATTTTGCTTCAGAAGAAAATAAGAGCCCACTCTAGTTTTGACTTTAATCATAATTTCTAGATGTATTGGGACCATCCATTGTCTCTTGAATGTCAACAAAAGCAAACCTCGGGAGTGACAAAGTCACCCAACAGCAAATGTAAAAGACTAAGAGCGTCATGAAAGATGTGAATAAAAATCATGTTTTTTTTATTAATTTTTTTATCCTAAAATACATGTAAAAACATTACTATTTTGTTGTTGAGAAATTAATTTGAACTTGTGTAACATAAAACAGTTTTTGTGAAAAACAGTTTATTGACCATGTTGTCCCCATTTCAGTTTTCAGTTAATAAATGCAAAGAACAACATTATTTTTATTAAGAATTTGGCAGAAATGTTGTCGGTATGAAACAAAAATGATAATTTTACATATATTGTACCTATAAATAGTAAATCTTGAAAAACTGAAAGGGACCATTGAAATGGTCTCTCTTTTTTGCGCTGTATATGTGACCCTGGACCACAAAACCAGTCTTAAAGTAAATTTTATTATACATCACCTGGAAGCTGAATAAAAACGTTTTGCATTGATGTGTGGTTTGTTAGGATAGGACAATATTTGTCTGAGAAACTATTTAAAAATTTGGAATCTGAGTGTGCAAAAAAAATCAAATATTGGCAAAATCGTCCATAAAGTTGTCCAAATGAAGTCCTTAGCTAAACATATTAGTAATGATTAATATATTTTTTTATGTATTTACGGTAAAAAAATACAAAATAATTAAAAATGATCTTTACTTAAAGGAAAACACCACCGTTTTTCAATATTTTACTATGTTCCTACCTCAACGTAGATGAATTAATGCATACCTATTTTTTTTAATGCATGCCCTTAATCATTGTACAGCGTGTTGTGAATGTGTTAGCATTTAGCCTAGCCCCATTCATTCCTTAGGATCCAAACAGGGATGAATTTAGAAGCCACCAAACACTTCCATGTTTTCCCTATTTAAAGACTGTTATAGGAGTAGTTACACAAGTAAGTATGGTGGCACAGAATAAAACGTAGCGAATTTTAAGCGGATAAAAAATTAGAAATATTGTATGGCGGAAGAGCATTTAGTTTGCAGCACTTCGACTTCGACCACGTTTTGTTTTGTTTTATGCCATCATACTTACTCGTGTAACTATTCATGTAACTTGTAATCTTAATGTTATTAATATAATCTTTAAATAGGGAAAACATGGAAGTGTTTGGTAGCTTCTAAATTCATCCCTGTTTGGATTTAAGCTAAATGCTAACACATTCATAACGTGCTGTACAAAGATTAAGTGCACGCATTGAAAAAAGATAGGTATGTATTAATTTGTCTAAGTTGAGGTAAGAACATAGTAAAATATTGAAAAACGGTGATGTTTTCCTTTAATATCCAAATTACTTTTGGCATAAAAATCAATAATTTTGACATATAGAATGTATTGTTGGCTATTGCTACAAATATACCTGTGCGACTTATGACTGGTTTGTGGTCCAGGGTCACATTTTAACCCATTGGAGTCATTTGAATACTAACTTTTTTGATACTTTACAACTTTTGACAAAGGCATTTTCCTCTCACCTACATTCAGATAGTAGAATAAAAAATAACATACAAATAATAATACTAATAACCATAACAAGCTACGATAGCTACGATAGCACATGCTGGTTATAAATTAACGCAGTTTTCCGGTTTGGTCACATGACGATCGACATACAGCCTACAGCATTCCACCATCATATCACTATCTAGGTTTACTGTAGACCTGATATAGTCCAGCTGAGCAACCCATTTGAGCCAAAATAAACTTGAATTTGGTTACATGTCGTGAGATGTTTGATATTCCATCATGTAAGCAGAGTCAACAGTGATTACAAGGTTTTATTTATTTCATATCTTTCATTTTTGGGCAATTGTTAGACATCTATTAAATTTACACTTTGCCTTGTTTTAGCCTATGTTTGGACATCTTTTAAACGCTAAATTGCTTGCTGGGTTAAGAGCAAATTTTCATATTTTTGTGAACTATTCTGGTCATTGATCTTCATATTTGTGAAACATCCGCAAGGTATTAATTAACACTCCATTCCTTCACCCGGTAACATATCACCAAAATTCACTCAAGCAGATTTTGTCATGTTTAAAGCGATAGCCTCTCCGCCATAAAACATGAATGAATATCCAGGGTGGCCTCAACTTGGAACAACACCCCGAGCCAGTGCCTTCGGCGAAACGTTTCTACGGTTCATTTCTGTACAACAACCCTCAAGCCAAGAGCCGTCCTCTTTTCATGTGTGCAACACAAAGTGGAAATGTTGAATACAGAAAGGAAGGAGAACTCCACAACCACAGATATGTGAATCAAAGGCGTGCTGGCAACAGGGGAAAAGAATGCACTCATCTTAATCAAGACAAGTAACCATATTTTATTTATCAGCTATTTATTATTGAGTATATATCAGCCATTAAAAATTTACAGAGTATTGCCTACTTCTTTCTTCGCCTTAAGTTAGGTCTCAGTGCACAATACCTACGGGGTATTCCCAAACTCTTTCTTTATTCCTTTCGCAAGTATCACTGCTAACATTAACTCAAAACTTTTCTAAACTACCTCAGGAGTTTGTTTTATAATTCTCACATAAGTCCTTCAAGGGTAACGAACAGAGAAAGTAGTGATCTTTTAAATTCTTGATTATGAGCATCAAATTTTATTTCAGTCATTCATTTCACTATGATTTCAATCTTTGACTTGACCTTACTCAGTCAATATGAAAGAAATCAAGGTTATATTTCTACAAAATGTTCTTTGCGTTAGGATGAATTTATGTAGAAACCTAAAAAATGACTTTAGCTGGGGTACACCGGCAGAATCACAAATGTGTTTGTAATCACAATTAGCTATTAAAGGGACAATTCACCAAAAAGTGAAAATACTGTCGTCATTTACACACCATCAATTTATTCCTAACCTGCATACATTTCTTTGTTCTGCTAAATACAAAAGAAGATATTTTAAGAATCTTTGTAACCAAGCAGATCTGGGACACCATTGACTTATTGACCATTGACCATAGAAGGAAAAAAGTTAGTAAATGATGACAGAATTAAATTCTAAATTGTTCCAAATTTGCAAATTAGCATAACGTTCTTTGTTCTGCTGAATACAAAAGAAGATACATTATATTGCCAAACGTTTTGGGACACCTGCCTTTATGCACATGAACCTAAATGACATTCTATTCTTAATCCATAGTGTTTAATATGAAGTTGACCCACCCTTTGCAGTTATAACATATTAGGTTTAGGAGTGTGTTTATGGGAATCTTTGACCATTCTTCTAAAAGCACATTTGTAAGGTCAAACACTGATGTTGGAGGAGAAGGCCTTGCTCGTAGTCTCCGCTAGAAACTTTTGGCAATATAGTGTATTTTAAAGACTCTTTGTAACCAAGCAGATCCGGGGCACCATTGACTTCCAAAGTAGGAAAAAAGAGTTATGACCCTGCCTGTTAACAGTGTCAAAGTCTTCATGACCATACAAATTACAAAACGTGAAATATGATAGTCTCTGTGTTCACTTTAGGCACAGAATGAAACACATGATGATTCTTATAGACAGTTTCATCGGACGCGCACGTGTTTCTGCGATTATACATCTGGCCCGAAGTTATCTTCCTGTCTGTGCTTTTCATTCTGACTAGTGACTAAAATTACCTCTAGTACAAATACTTTGTGGGAAATAAAAAATTTGGTTTCCAAAAGACGAGGTGCAACAATGAGCATCAGCAGCCAGTCAAGAATTTAAGGATCTGTAGCTAACATTGTATACATTAACTTTACACAGTAACGTTAGCTCAGTGTAATGGTTGATAAGTTTAAAGTAAGATAATTTACTGGTTATTCATTTTGTTTGTTTTCAAAAATAATCTAATCTAGAGGGACTTGTTGTTATTGATTCTATGTGGAGGTCTATTGGAATTGAAGTTTAATATAAACCAACAAATTTTAATTTTAAAAATAAACAAATTTTAAATTTTAAAAATAAACAAATTTTAAATTTTAAAAATAAACAAATTTTAAAAATAAACAAATTATAAATTTAAAAAATAAACAAATTTTAAAAATAAACAAATTATAAATTTAAAAAATAAACAAATTTTAAAAATAAACAAATTTTAAAAATAAACAAATTTTAAAAAAATTTAAATAAACAAATTTTAAAAATAAACCAATTAGAAATTTTAAAAATAAACAAATTTAAAATTTTAAAAATAAACAAATTTTAAAAATAAACAAATTTTAAATTTTAAAAATAAACAAATTTTAAATTTTAAAAATAAACTAATTTTAAATTTTAAAAATAAACAAATTTTAAATTTTAAAAATAAACAAATTATACATTTTAAAAATAAACAAATGTTAAAAATAAACAAATGTTAAATTTTAAAAATAATTTTTTTTAAAAATAAACAAATTTTAAATAAAAAAAAACAAATTTAAAATTTTAAAAATAAACACATTTTAAATTTTAAAAATAAACAAATTTAAAATTTTAAAAATAAACAAATTTTAAATTTTAAAAATAAACAAATTTTTAAATTTTAAAAATAAACAAATTTTAAATTTTAAAAATAAAAAAATTTAAATTTTAAAAGTAAAAATGTTTTAATTTTTAAATTTTTTTCTACAGTAGCCCTAAATGGACAAACTGCTCTATAAAGCATGTTTTGTCACTATGTTGTCTAAGACGGCCATTCCCAAACTGTGGTCCGCGGACCACTAGTGGTCCGTGAGGGTACTGCAGGTGGTCCGTGTTAAGGCAAAATTAAATATACAGTAAAATAATATTTTTTTTTAAGAATCTGTTGTACTGATGTGACTACCAGTTATAGTTTTAGTGCTAGTGAGCCTAGTAAACCTTTAGAGGTGCAGATAAATTCAGGACTTTGTGTAGACATATTTTATTATGAGTAATATGAGGTGGTCCGCGAAAATTCTTGATTACAAATAGTGGTCCACACACACACAAAGTTTGAAAACCCCTGGTCTAAGACGATGACATGTCTGTTCTGTGGTGGCTACTGTAGCTTCTCTAGGCATTTCGAAAAAGAGGGGTGAGCAGTGGACTGAGCCGCTCAAAAATCCCACATTACACCTAAAGCTACATTTCTTGTCCCTAATGCATTTTATCTCAAGAATTAAAATGCATTGTTCATCCTCACATTATTTAAGAACTGACTTTTTAATTTAAAAGGCGGTGTGTATTTTTAATTTTTGCGGCATCTAGTGGTGAGATTGCGATTTGCAACCAACAGCTCATCTCTCAATTTTAAAATGCATACGGTAGCCACCAATGGTTGTCGTCTGAGACAACGTAGGGACGAAATACGCCCTGTTTGTCCGTTTAGGTTTACTGTAGAAGCATGGTGTATGTAGATTAAAACAGCTCAATTTATGGTAATAATTACAATACAGTTCATTACGTAAAAACTTTATACACCAAACGTTATTTACTAATTTTAAACTCCGTGTATGTTTTAATAGTCATTCTGAATCTGATCCCTAACAAAATTCCTTAACAAAAAAGATTTTTTTGCTTGTATTATGCACAAAATCACTTAAATTTGATATTTTTGGTCTAAAAACTAGATTTTTTCTTGGATCATTTTGCTCATCAACACTGCAAAAAATTATTTTAAAGAAAACAATTTCTTAGTATTTTTGTCTTATTTTCAGTAAAAATGTCAAAATTTTCTTAAATTAAGATGCTCTTTCTTGATGAGCAAAACGACCAAAGAAAAAAAGTCTAGTTTTTAGACCAAAAATATCAAATTAAAGTGATTTTGCGCATAAAACAAGCAAAAAAATCTGCCAATGTGGTAAGCAAATTGAACGAATTTTTCTTGAATTTAGTGTTTAAGAAAAATGTTCAAGATTTTTTTGCTTACCCCATTGGCAGATTTTTTGCTTGGTTTATGCACAAAATCACTTAAATTTGATATTTTTGGTTTCAAAACTAGACTTGTTTTCTTGGGTCGTTTTGCTCATCAAGAAAAAACATCTTAATTTAAGAATTTTTAGATATTTTTACTGAAAACAAGACAAAAATACTAAGAATTTTTTTTCTTGAAAATCATTTTTTGCAGTGTTTATTCTTAGTTTGAAAGCAGGGGGTCTGTTCTTTCATTTGATATATTTTTATGTTTATATATTTTTTAAAGAGAATTTTCCTTGAAAGCATTTTGCGAAACTTTTGTGAAAACAAACCAAAAATTTTGGCGGATAACTTTTCAAAAAGTGGCTGGCGGGGAATGAATTAAGAAAGGTTGGCCATGCTCTTTGTTCCATAAAATAAAAGTTTTGTAAATAGTGACTGTGGTTGTCATTTTGTTTTGTGTTTCAGATGAGAAAAGGTCATACAGGTACACGTACGAAACAACATGAGGGTGAGTAAATGTTGACAGATTTAGCATTTTTGAGTAACCTGTCCCTTTAAGAGGTCACCAAGAATGCCAAATACGCACCTGCTGGTTCCATAGAGTAAAGAAAAACTCGGAGGAAGATGGTCGAAGACTTGCACCTACACATCGGGTTACAATGTTCATGGGAAACACAAACGAATGCCTAAGCAGCAGCCTAAACAAAAAATGTCTGCATTATGGCTGTCTTACAGCTAGCTAGACAAAACAAAGGAACGGCAAACTCACAGAGGAGTGTGGATAGAGAACGAACACAAGGTTTTAATGATTGGCCTGCAGAAGAAGATACAGGAGAACACAAGGAGATAGAATTCCTGATGAGGAGTCACTTGTGGCACAGGTGCACGAGGTGAGAATAAGAACCATACTGCGTCTAATGATCAGGAGGGATCCTTGAAGTGGTCCTTGGGGAACCCCAGTACACATGGAAGAAGATTCGTATAATGAAAGAGAGCCATGGTAAGATTGAGGGGGAGATACAGTGAGTATAACGATGAGATGCTTGGATCTTTTGAGGGGTTTCCTGAAAGGCAAGCTTTTGAAAGCCCGTAAGCGATGCCTTAGTTGGTATGCAAACAGATTTCATTCTAGTTTCTCTTTGAGACAAAGCAAAATTTTAATTAGTTTTTAGAGTATAGTACGCGAACCTACGTGCACAGCCTTGCAAAGCATCGTTTAACTGACTCGTACGTGTACACAGACATTCAACGCATGCACATTGCGACAAAATGCAGTGCATCTCCTCGGCTAGATACCTGTACTACATTCTCCTGTACATGCATGCGCGACCTACGCGTACAAAGTATGCACAGATGCACCGGTGTGCGTACAGTGCGTGCATAATATTCTAATGATCAAATATGCGTCATGTAGAGAAACACAATAAGCGTATGTGTTAAAACAGAACTAGCTTTACTTTTACAATTGAGCATACACTGTGATTTTATGAGAGTATGTGTGTATTTTTATGTAAAATGTTACGTACATTTACTTACGTTTTAATACACACTGAAACGTATAATATCTACGTGTTGACAGGACTAATACATCAAATTTTTTACGTATTAACAGCTTTATAGACGTAAAAATTTGTACGTATTCCTATTCATAAATATTAAACGCGATCTTGATCCCAGTTCTCATTAGCGACCGTAAATGTCCAATCTTCTGTTCGTTATGAATTTGAATATAAAAATATTGCACCTCAAGAAGCTTTAAGACACATTGCTTTACGGCGCTGATATCAAACACTCATTGGTTCTTGCGTGCTGCGTCACAGATTTGCGACATTGCTGTCTTTCAGTCGATTCGTTTGAAATTTGAAACGCGCACCTTGACAGAGAGAAACTGGATTTCGTGGGTTAATAACTTTAATATTTCTCTGTACTTCATATACTCCAGAGAGGACCACGACTGCAGCACATCCTCATTTCAACTTCTGGTACTATTTTTGAAATAATACAAAAAATAAAATATTGTGCTTACACTTTTCTGTCTGTTTGTCTTTTTATTTATAACAGTACATGATTTTAATAAACTGTTTTGGGTAGGTTTAGGGGTACGGCTGTATTAGCAGCTTAAAATATCTTTTTGATGCTATATTGTTACTATTTTTACACTATTGTTACGTTTCATCCCATATGGCAAAAATATATATTTTTAAATATATTTCAAAATATTAAAAAAATCTGTAAAAAAATATATATTTTGAAAATTAAATATATTTTTAACTTAAAAAAATACTTTATAAAATTAACTTGTATTTAGCATATATTTAAAATATTTTTGATAAATAAAACATTTTTGCCATATGGGTTGTAAAATTAGAAATGTATATGCCTGCCCTTGAAAAACGTTTTGAAATGTATGTTGATATATTAAGGTTAAAACTAAATATATTTCCAAATACAAAAATATATTCAATTGAACATTACTTTTTACAAAATGTATTTAGCATATATGGAATATATATTTTTGGCCAGATACATTTTTTTTTTTTTTTTTTTTTTGGGTAAAGTTTGGGGTATGGTTGAAACATTATCGATAAAATGGTTAAAGGGAAAGTATACATGCAATCTTTATGGTATGAAAGATTTGTACATTTTTACATTTTGTAGCTGTAACTGTGGGTCCACACCAGACGCGTTTGAGGCGTTTAATTTGCATCTACTGCGGCGTAGTTGGACCCTTGAACATTTTGAGTGTATTCGCTTCATTCGTACGTGAAAGCCATGCGTGAAATTCTAGTCATTGAGATTAGTGTCATGGGAGGGGCTTCTGTGACTCCGCTTGCTTCCTGTAATCATGTCACTACTAGAGCAAGCTCCTGATTGGTTAATGCAGTGCGTTTTTCCACCAAAGTTCAGATTTTTCAACTTGTGCGTTTCCAGCGGCAACACTCAATTCGCGCGACCTAGACGCTTGTCAACGCGTCTTTACATTGACTTAACATTGAAATCGCTCGCGCTTGACGCCTCTACCGCGGCTGGTGTGAACGCAGCATAACAACGTAATAATTCAAATAATGCAAATACGTTTATATTGTACATTCAGTTGGCTAATTCGTAAAAAGTTAATTTTGCAAAAATGTACGATTACCATAAAAACACGAAACAAAACCCTGCCCCTAACCCCAATGTCACATGGGTCAAGGCAAATCATACAAAAATGTATAAATGTGGTTGTACGAATGAATACGAATTAACCACCTCGTAAAATGTATACGAATTGATATGGGATAGCATTTTCTCAGCTGAAGTCTTATTTTTTATTTCCTCCTCTCAAACTGTTTCAAAGTAAAATAATTCCATGATACAATTTTTTCTTTCTGAATGTCTCGTTTTATTTAAAAAAGCATCATAATGTAGAAGTGCAAAGGTTGCGAAAGCCATTTTTAGTCAGATTCTGTGTTAAAACGAAGTTAGCACTGTTATGAGAAGGGATTGCCAAATGATCCACTAACCCGAATTAATGTCCAAAGGGAGTAAAAGGGTCATAATATACACTTCTTTCTCCATGTTCTCTTTTTTTAATAGACTAAGTGCAAGAAAGTTTTCATTATAACTGTCAAAAATGCGTTAACCCCAAAGCCGTAAATGACCTCAGCTATCGATAAAAGAAGTTGTTGTACATGTTGGGTCATGCACCAAGCAGTCGTAAAATAGCAGCCATTAAAAAGCCGTATTATTGATGAAGTCGTACTACTGCTATAATAAAAGGAACTAAAGTTTGTGCGTATGACTACATCAACCTCTTAAGACTTATTTAATTCTATTTAGCGATCCATCTCAAGCTCATTTGTTTGGTATTGATGCCGTCGCGTTAATTTCCCCTGCAGTGACATTCTGATAGGAGCAGAACAGATGGAAATAAGGGATTGTCCCAGCAAAATTCATCATGAAAAATGCATCCGACACCTGTGTAATTTGCCTAATCATCTTTTCCTAATAAGCTCCCCCTATTAATTATGCACGACTTCCACAATGCAATCAAGATAAAAGTAAATCTGATGACTTAATACCCTTCAAAATAATTGGTTCAGCCGACCCCCACCGCACTCCCCCTTCCCATCATGCCACACTTCTGGGACAGCTTCCCTTCTGATTCTCTCTCCCCATTACCTCGACTGGACATTAATTGGGATAAGAAATCCTTAAATGCGTACTTGGCAAAATGGCTGAGGGCAGGAAGTTCACCCACTGTGATCTACAGGATTCAGGATTCAAGAAGAACGGCTCTCTACAGTTTAACCCCTTCTTCCATAACAACCACTCACCCCCTCCCCAAATCCTCTGGCTCGCCATATCATCGCAGGTTAGCAGATGCAGGTGCAACGGGAGGCAGCTGCAAGGGGCTTTGGAAACCTAATGAGAGTCAACCTTTGCGAACTTGCTGTCTTGCCGTGCGTCCCACCTGTCACTTTGTTACAGCCGGCGTGTGCCTCGAATTTAGTGGGCTAAATGAGCGTGGAAAGGAGGCTGCCATGGCTTCATGCTGGGACTTAAATCTGAAGGTGGGGTGCCCGGCGCTGAAAAGGCCGCCATAGACAATACGGTCTCTGTTTAAATACATGCTTAACATTCGCACAGTACTTGTTCACGATGGAGCAGCCGCATCAAAATAGCTGATCAGGAATCTGATTTGTATGATTCCTTAAGCGAATCTGACACTTAGACAATGCCAATGGTGGTGCCATTAGCTGTGCGCCATCTCAGACCCTCTGTAGTGTAGTCGACAGGGACAAAGGGACCATCAAAAAAATTTGATCTGTGAAGTTTCCTGATTGTCGACTCTTCTTCGAAATAGGCAAACATATGTTGCTTGTGAATCCGTGAATGGTGTCAATAAGACCTCTGCCATCTCATCTCAGATCTGATGGCTTTGAGCTCCATTCTTTACTGTGCTGTGGCTAATCCTTGCCATAATTAAATCCCTGCTACTTTTGAGATATCTGAACAAAGCCCACATTTTCTGATTCCCCGGCGTTTCACCTTTGATCGGCTGCGTTGTTCCCGGTGAGAGGCTGTAGTTAATGGAAGTTAATGTTTCTCTCGGCCGCGCTGCCCACAGAGCGCTGCGTTAAGCCCACATCAGTGGTGATTACAAGTGTGTTTGTGGAGGTGTGCTTTAAACCCTAGTGCGCTTTGCATTGAGCTGGCCACATGGTTCTGTCTTTATACTTGGTTTCTTACTTTTTTAACTACCTTGAAATGCACAGAATGATGTTTCTTGCTGTAGCTGAAATAACACGTTGATTGTTTGCAGTGGAAATGGCAAGATTAAAAACAGATGGGGTGAGGAAGTTTGCATGGGACAGTTCACTCAACAATAAAAGTGATCATGCCCGACCTCTTGCTTGATTGATTGACAGGTGGGGCTGTCACAATGATTAAATAATCGTCTCATCGCAATAGACCTTTCTCACAGTAACCGGAAATACGTAATCGTCGTGTAAGCGGAGTTCCTGTCAAGCGTCAACACACTAGAAAAACATAAACCCGGGCAAGTTTAAAATGGATCAAAGAGTCTGCACAACTTCGTTAACGGAATTGCGAAATATTACATTTGCTGATGTGACACGACTAAAGGGCGATTTATAGTCGTGCGTAGGTCCTACGGCGTAGGCTATCCGTAGCCTGTGCGTAGCTCTGCGTAGCCTGACGCGCACCTCACAAAATTTCTAACAGCGCGTCGGCTCTACGCGGACCGCAATCGCTGTGATTGGTCCACCAGAACCCCTCCCGTCAGGTAAAAACACTGCGTCATAGGTATTTCCGTTTGAGACGGTGAAAACAAAGATGAGCCAAGTTGAGGAGTGATTTAACTCAAACTGCAACATAAGTCGCTGTTTATTTACTTCCATCATTGCTGGTCTTCTCAAATTATACACAACAAGTTGCTATTTCTTCTTCGTTTGTGGGTTAACTTGCTTAGCTTCTTCTTCTGTGATGACTTCTGCTGCTATTGTGGTTACACGCGTGATTACTGCCAACCAGCGGTTTCGCGTGTGTTTGCACGTCGACGCGGACGGCGACGCACAAGTATAAATGAAAACCAACGCGGAACCTACGCCGTCGCTGCTACGCCGTAGGACCTACGCACGACTATAAACTCTATTATTGAAGAATTTGTCCATAAATTTCTAGGTAAGTAAAGAGCGAGTCTAACTGTTACTGAACTGTTAACTAAACAACACATTATAAGTCTCGCCGGATAGCCTGAATCCACTTCTGTCTAACTTCACCATCAACAGGGAATTGATGGAACAGATACGGCTTTTTACATTGCCTTGACTGCGGAGGAAGTAGATTTCCGCGACGATTGCGTATTTCCGGTCATAAATACGGAAGTTGTGAGAAAGGTCTATTGTTTGACCTCATCGCAATGATTTCAGATCACCGCAATGATTGCACATCTCTTAAAAAAACACAAGGGGAAGCTGCAGCGCCTGTATAAACAAGACAAAGATGCAGATGGTGCTCCTTAACTGACAGTGTAATGCGATACATTGCAAAGCTATTAAAAACTTACCACCAGCCACACAATCAGTGGCGGCCGGTGACTTCTTTTTCAAGGGCACTCGATGCGAAGTTCATCACATGTATGTAGCCCGTCATGTGTGTGGTTTGTAATTTCAAAATATGTTTTCTGTGCATCGAGTGAACCTATGTGCATCACATGTCCTGTCAAATAAGAGCCTGCTGCAGATGCGTCTAAAGGGTTTATGATATAAGAGACGCTCGCGTTTGCCAGATACTCGCATAATCTCATGCATAATCAGAGTGTAAAGGGAGTGTCTTGTGTGTATTTTGTGAACGTGAGCGTCTCTTTTATCATAAACGGTTCTGACGCGTGTGCAGCATCCACTTATTTTGACAAAACGTGTGATGCACATGGTTTACATGACGCAACAACCACATATTTTGAATCTGCGCCCCTTGGATGAGCAGTAACGAGCTGCCTCTGCACACAATGTCGCAAGCACTCTTGGCAAACAAAAGAAGGGGGTTGGAAAAGGGCTCGATGCACACACGCAAGATAGTTTGGGTCTTCTCAGGTTTGTTCATCAAAAACACATTCACAAACAAATTACCCGAGACCTGATGCTGCTAATATTGTAACCGACCTGTGTCCGAGGCACACGTGAAACTTTTCATGTCTGCCCTTGGATTTTCAGATCTAAGTGGACCCATGAAGACCTCTTCACTGTAGTAACATAATGCCGTTTATCTTCATAGTAAGTCAATGGGAACTAGGGACACTCATGGCCACCATTCACTTTCATTGTATTAAAATGAACGCAGCCTCTAGACAACATTATGCTACACGCAAGAAAAATTGGCCGCATTTACATTGCATGTTTAAAGGGACTCAATTCCGATTTTTCCCACAGTTCGGACAGGACCCACGAACATATAAGCAGGAAAAACGTATACTGTAGATTGCGATATTCTACAATCGGTTTCACTGTTGGTTCACACCAGCCGCATTTGAGGCTTCAAATTTGCGTCTAGTTTGTCGCTTAAACATTTTGAGTTTACTCGCTTCATTCGCGCGTGAAATTCTAGTCATCGAGACATTCACGCGGAAATTCACGTCATGGAAGGAACTTCTACTAGAGCAAGCTCCTGATTGGTTAACACGGTGCGTTTTTCCGCCAAAGTTAAAATTTCCTGTGGCAACGTTCAATTCGCGGGATTCCCGCTAACTAGACACGTGAATGAGGCGGAATCGCGTCTACCGCACCGCGCTAAATGCATCATTCGTGCCGTGAGACCTCCAGACGTGGGGCAACGTGTCTTTACATTGACTTAACATTGAAATCACTCGCGCTTGATGCCTGTACAACAGCTGGTATGAACACAGAATCAGGCCTCAATCATATGTGGAAATAAATCGGATACATGCATGCATGTCCGCAATATAAGCGACAGATCAGATATTCCTGTCTCAAGACATGTCATGCGTCATTGAAAATACAACGATGGACACCATTCAGGTGGACACCACCCGCGATCACATGACTCTTCATAGCAGCCCAATAGAGGACGATGGCTTCTGCTTAGTGGAGTAATGTTGAAGTTTAAATCTTGTTACAGAAATGCAGCTTTATAATCTACAAAGTGTCTTGTTTTAGTGTTAAGTGAAAATGCAAATATCGGATACGAGTCACTCTTAAAAGATGATGTAAGCTGGTCGTCAAAAAAATCTGATTGGAATTGGGCATCAAGATTTGCAGTGTAAATCCAGCCAAAGTCCTATGGAATGACATAAGGGTGAATAAAAATTTGGCTAAAAACATAAATCAACCAGACAACACGGCCCATTTAGAAAGCTGTTGAAGAGATTTAAAACAATACTGCATCACAATTTCCTCTCTACGGAAGGATTTAAGATAAGTGGCTGTAAGAGGCTTTCAAATTAAAGTCTACATTTCGGGTATATTAGCGTTAGATGCCTCCCTCCACCTGCAACACCTCCATCCCACAATGCCATTTTTTTCTCAGCCTAACCACTCACACCATAACACCTGCACAACAGCACTGATGCGCGAATGCACTGAGTAGCTGTTTATAGGAGCTTTTACATCATTAATTTGGAGACTGCTGAAGTGTTAATCAATGCTGCTGCCATGGTAACCGAACAAGCAGCGGTCCCTGAATCCCCCGCTAATTGTGCTTTATTGTTTCAGACTGAGCAAGCCGAGCGAAAGGGGCTTCGTTTTGACGTCTGCTCATAAACACAATATTCTCGTTTTACCGTGATGTCTTTCCATCAAACTTAGCCTGTTTCCATTAAGCGCCAGTAACACCTCACCATTGTCAATGTTTTAATCAATTACCATCTGACTCACCGCTTTAAGAGAGACACCGAGCACATTTACGCCTTCCCGTTCAAGGTCTTACCGCAAATCGTACGTCGCCGCCCAAAAGTGCTCGGAGGCCTAGTTTGGGGGGTTTAAAGTGCGTGCATTACGTCACCCTACGCATAATCGGGTTAATCGTTCACAATTACGATTTTAAATGAAGTGCGTTGAAGTTAAAAGCATGAAAGCTTCGTTTGCATCTCATGCACTCATGCCCATTATGTGTGCAGGTTGCCTCCTAGGAATATAAAAATCGCAGGCCAGCTGTGGAAAAAAGTGGTTGTTTCGACACGAAAGATCAATAGGAAGTTTTAATGGATTTTACGTGGTTAATGATAGAGAAGGTTAAGAGGCTAGGGCATGGGTTAATGGTACTATCAGGACATAGACCAAGTTAAGTGCAAAGGAAAGGTCTAACACCAGAGGTTAATTAACCTTTTTAAACCCCAAGGTGTCGAAACACACATACATATTGAAGAGAAGCCGCCACGAAAAGTCTGTAGGTCACGGCAAATACATTTCGCCAGTTACAATTAAACCATCATCAGACCCCTTCGCATCTCGATTTAAGAGCCATTTATGAGAGAAAAACTCAAGGCAATTTATTACAGTCAAAAGGCATCTGAACAGGGGGCAGAGGGTCACCAGATATATAATTTGAGGCGATGGCGCATGGTGCGTAGTCACAACAGGGCCTGTGATGTAAGCTCAAAAGCATCTACTTTTCATTTCTGCCGCTCCATTTGTAGACAAAGCATTAAGCAGCAAAACATCAAGATGGAAATGCCAACAAACGATCAGAGGTATGTGGTGATGCTTTTCATTTATTACATAAACGTCATATGTAAATCTGATTTTTAAGTATAAGAAATGAGCAAAACAAATTTGTTCGAAACAAATGAATGGTTTAGACATAAAATGTATGAGACATTTTTACGAATTTTGCACAAACTTTTGGTGCCATTAAAGCAAAAGTGGCACATAGTAAATTATAATATAGCTTGTGATTAAAGTTGCTCAGTTTGGATTTCGTCATTTAAATTTTCCAATATAATTTTTTAAAATGAAAATTCTGTCAACATTTTCTCCTCCTCGTGTTGTTCTAAACCTGTATGCATTTCTTTTTATCTATTAAAAAAATAAACGAAGATATTTAGATTAACTATGGTAAGCACACAGTTGAAGGTACCCATTAAAATAATCAGTATTTGTTTTTCCTAGTCAATGGTTACAATCAGCTGTGTGCTTACCATCATTTTTTTGTGTTCATCAAAAAAAGAAATTCATGAAGGTTTGGATCAACACGAGGATGAGAAAATGATGATTATGGGTGAACTTTCCATTTAATATCAGTTCTCTGAACCATGGCACAATCATTAGGACACTTTTTGGTCAAACTTGTATCTGTTTGGTGTAAGAAAGCAACTTTATTGCTATGCAGACCCTCATATAATCTTGAATTTCTGCAGTGCCTGTTAATGAAAACACTGAAAGCTGCTGGTGAGTTTCACCTATATTTCAAGGTTAGTAACAAGTAAAACGTCTCTTGTGACAGAGACTCAAGTCTGTAGCGCTATGCACAAACTTATGATAGACACGTTGATTTGTGGTAAATAGCATACTGAGAACCATACGCTGTATGTGTTCAAAAACTTCCCACAATCCCTTAGTGACTGGTATCCATCCCAACACCTCCATTTTGGAGTTTGGCGTTCCCCAAGGCCAACTGTCCCAAAGGAAAAAGACTGGGAAGTTTTCTCTTCTTTCTAAGAATCCTATCTAACACGGATAAAACTCATAAAGCGGATATTTTCCTCCTGCAGTTTTCCTTTTTCTGCCTTTTCCCAAGAGCGTGCCAATCCACACCCAAAACAAAGACTACAAAGAAAGCCCCACTGGAACCAGACCATCCTCATAAGCTTAGCGTTGAGAAGATACTCTCCACGCCCATGATGTAACGAACCAGCAAGGTTTCCCCTCCTAATAAAACTCAAAACCTCTTTCCTTCAGTATCTTTGCTGTGTTTTTCGGATACACGCTCCTTTTTTTACTTTTCATCGAAAGTTTCTCCGGCATATTCAGAGTTTGAGACTGATCACTCCACGCCTCGCACCCTCTCTCCTACATGGAGCGATATTCCCCAGGTGCGTTCTTTCCAAGTAATTGCCCTGTTTTTGTGAATGCACCGGATCCGGTGCCACACTGATGTTGTGCTTTAATTTGTAGGTAAATAGGCTTTCTGCCGAGTTTAAAAGCACGGCACCCGTTAGGGGAATTAGCTGTGGGGGGATTCGAGATCGCAGGGAGGCGAATCATTAGGCGAAGGAGGCACCTCGGTTCTGGCTGTGCATCGAGGAAATTAAGCTGGTGGATAATACAGCAAACAAGGGTGCCTATAGTAACTGATGGTGACCATACGCATCATGCATTTATTATACTTCACTGACTGGACGCCGCTGCCAATCATCTGAAACAGTTTGAGTTTCTGGTAAACAACTGAGAGGCTGCAGGCAAAACTCACCATGAATGAAATGCAGTGGAACAACAATAAATGTAATGCAGATATAAGCTAGATGTAACTCAGTAAATTAAATATAATTCTTTATTCAAAGTTTTGGGAATTTGGGGACGCTGACATGTGCACAGATGCAATAAGGAAGTAACATAATTCTTGTTTGTTTATGAACAAAAACTGACACATACAGTATAAAAATATTTTTTGATAGATAATTGGATTGACATAAAAACTCATATACGCATATTTTGTATGCATATTTTTAATGACAAAATAAATATATAAGAAGACAAATAACCCAGACAGCAGTATGGCTGTCACATCACAATATTAAATAATCATCTCATTGTGATTGTTTGAGTTCATCGCAATGAATTCAGATCACCGCAATGATTGCACATCTCTCTAAAAAACACATAAATGGCGTTCCTTAACTGACAGTGTAACGTGATACATTACAAAGCCATTCAATACAGTGGAACATAAATTTCCAAAACAGCGATTTCAAATTTAGGAAAGTGAAGGAAATTATTCTTAAGGATGTATAAAAATTAAATGTCAAAGCAATAAAACAAAGGCAATTAAAGGTGGGGTGCATGATTCTTGAAAAACACTTCGGAAAAGGAAGTTGAACAAAGACAATTAATCGTCATAACCATCAAAGCCCTTAAACAGGCAATTAAAGGCGGGGTGCATGATTCTTGAAAAACACTTCAGAAAAGGGAGTCGGGCCGACTACCAAAACATACTTGTAGTTAATCAGCAGTAAGGGGTGTGTCTACAAACCAACATTGTTGCCCATTGTGGGGCGGGTCTATCAAAGAAGGTCCAGATTCTATTGGGGTAGGGGCATGTTTGTTTAGGTGATTTCAAATATCAACATTGGCTTTCAGAGATCATGCACCCCACCTTTAATCGTCATAATCGTCACAATTTATAAGACAATTAACGTCAGCCATTATTATTATTATTTCATAATTGTGAAAGAAAATGACTCCAGGCCGGATCCGCACCGGAGTTGCTGACTCGGCAAGGATCCGGTGCGGATTCGGCCCAGGTCGTCTGCTGTTTGGGAAGTTTAAATGGTGAAAAAATAAAAGATATGCAAGATATAACCTACTGTACAAATAATTAGCCTATTATTTATTCTTTAAAGATAAAATAAAAATGTATATCTATTTATAACTTGGTTAAAATGTCAAATGTCAATGATGGTCAAAAATAGTCCTTAACTGTCACTGGGGCGCTACCCTTACAAAAAGTACCTATAGGTTCATATTAGTACCTCAATATTGGTAACAAAAGTATACATGTCTGTACATCTCTCTGGTACACATTAGGACCCTTATAAAGGGTTCCGCCCCAATGACATAGGGATCATTTTTGACCATTTATTCTGACAGGGTATTTTAAAGCTTGCAATGTGATTGGTAATAAAATGTAATGTTTGGAAAATGGTTTAACCAGCTTTGCAATACAAATGTCTTAAATACAACTTTGTTGAGATTTTCCAGACAGCAGACGACTCCAGGTGCGGATCCGGCCTGGAGTCGTCTGGTGTCTGGGTTGCGGCTGTTTTTCAAAGTTCATCTGGAGTTGTCTTTGGCATTACCACATGTGTGTTTGTATGTGAAGAGAGATTTGAAGGTGGAGGATGCCCAATAATAAATACAGACTTATTAGGAACAGCCGAATGCTAAAACTAAAACAGGCAACATGTGCTCACCAGAACCCTCTTGGCATTTAATCACTTTGAAATAACAGGCCAAACGTATCTCAGGAGAATAAACCGGTTATAAACGTATATAAAAGCTAAAAATAAAGGTTATAGGAAAGAAAATGTACTCTGTTTGCTTACTTAAATGTTGTCTCAGGTCTAGGTACTGGTTAAACACATGCAGTGACAACCCAACCGTAACTCGATACATCTAGTTTCGCTGACTCTCTCCCACAGGTAAAACACAGCGTGGACATTTAGTGTCATGATACGGGTTTAACTTTAGATGCGTCTCCCGTGAAATGGTGACAGCCGGCTCTCGGTGCTCAGAAAAAAACTTTTATGCTCTAATTTCCATTCCCAGAA